>NC_034597.1:111117227-111123264 GCF_900095145.1 Mus pahari | reverse complement strand
GGGATTTGGACTGCAGACTGTAAGTCATCAATAAATTCCTTTACTATATAGAGACTATCTGCAAGTTCTGTGACTCTAGAGAACCCTGACTAATACAGTGGCTAACCCTCTGATTTTACTTTTAGGACACACAGTATTTTTTCAGGAACTGAGTATAATGGGTAGGCAGAGTCTGCTGCTGCTTCCTGCAGCACTAAATATTTTGTCTAAGGGCAGGTAGCCCTAAATGACAAAGTTCAGATAAAGTTTCTAAATATCTACATCTTCTTATCACTGAGCCCCTTTCAAGCCCTAGAAATGTTATCTTGATGAGACTCCCAGGTTATCTATCACTGGGGCATCCTGAAACTAGAAATGTTTCATTCTATGACTGGCGTTTATCTTTGCATGACAGTCCTGCACTCTATTTGTGAATAGTATTTAGAAATAGATTCAAGAGACTGTTACACTTTGTTCAGGTTTTGCCATTTGTCTGTGTGACAGAACACTCACTTAGGAAGGTTAGAGGACATGCAGAGAATGCCTTGCAACTTGCTGCTGCCCTGAATGATTTACCAAGATTTCTTAATACTCAACTTCCAGAAAGAAATATATAATTAGTTGTGATTTGAATTACAGTCAGTTGTAATTCAATTGTCAAATTCATATTGAGTAAATGACCTAAGTTTTGAGCTTAAGTACATGCCCATACATGTGAGTACCACAATTTGCCCTCAAGGAACAGAAACGAAGCCACTGAAAATTACGGAGTTAGGTCAAGTCTGATAAATGGCCTCAGCCCTAGACGTGTAAGTCTCAGCACCCCCTTTACTAGAGAAACTTTGACCTGACATCTGGAGAGTTCATGTTGGTAAACCAGTGGAGGTGCAGCTGGTAAGGGTCTTTTCTTTTTTTTTTTTCTTTTTCTTTTTTTGTAGCATTTCTTCTTTGTGGATGTTAATTTTATTGGAAGAAGGGACTAGCCAGACAACCAGTGTAAGCCACCTGTTTTGAGATGTCCTGAAAGAGTTCTTGGCCACTTTTTATAAACCTTTCTTGTGATATTCAGTTTGGCCAATGAAAAGTTTTTAAATGGATGAAACCACTTAAAATCAAAGTTTATTGTTAACAACAGTCTTTTTTTTTTTTTTTCTAAAAAAACCCCAACTCATTAAATACCGCTTTCCCATACAGTATGCTTAAAAGGGTCAATATAAAAGAATAATTTTGTTTGGAGTGGATATTTAAAGTAAGATCTATTTGTGCTGTGTACTATAAGAGTTTGTGCTCATTTGCTTTAACTGCTGTGTGATATTTGAATGCATTTTTATGCCAGAATGACAAGTGCTATTTATATCATTTATTTGGTTCTCTCTCTCTCTCTCTCTCTCTCTCTCTCTCTCTCTCTCTCTCTCTTTCTTTCTTTCTTTCTAATCTGGATCCTTATGAACAACTTTTGGGTGTATGTTTTATCAACCTCCAAGATTATTCTTAGGCTTATCAGCTTATCTTTGAAAACTTAAACATCATTTTTTTTTGAATTTCTTTTCCAGAATAGCCTTTGTTTTCTCCTTTTCTCTGGGACTTTTCTCCCTTATTTGCTACTAGTCATGACTTGAGCACAGTTTTTCCACACAAAGTTCTTGTTTATCTTGCTGGTTATAAGCAACAAGACAGCCCTATAACTTGCTGAGCAGGCATCATGCCCAGAGTGGCTGTAGTGGCTATTCCTGGTTGTCAACTTGACTATATTTGAAATGAACTACAATCCAGAATTGGACGGCTCACCAGTGGACCTAATCTGGAGACTGGGAGATAGAAGTTTCTGATCTGGATCTTGGTATGGAGATCTTGAGACACAGTGGTGATTGAATCCAGAAGATTAAGACAGNACTGCTGTGTGATATTTGAATGCATTTTTATGCCAGAATGACAAGTGCTATTTATATCATTTATTTGGTTCTCTCTCTCTCTCTCTCTCTCTCTCTCTCACACACACACACACACACACACACACACACACACATACACACATGAACACACACACAAACACACACACACATGTGAAATTTTAGTGTTCAAGCTTCCACTACAGCTGCTTTACATTGCTCTGTTTTGCCAATTTCAGGTGATTCTGTTATAATTAAGATTGCTGATTTATTAAATACGTAGACACAAAATAATGCACTTTTGCAAGCAGAACTCATTGAATTCTCTCTTAACTAAGTACACAACAAGTATGAAATGAGTAAACGAATGATAAGACCTATCATTAAAGAAGGTGTACAGTAATGCTTGTTGTAGGATTTAAGAATGGAAAATATATACCCCCCGAGATAACTGTGATAGATACTTTGATACATTTGTTTATTTAGGTGAACTCATATTATAATAATATTTTTCCATAAACATTTTACCATGAGAATTTCCCATTATTCAACTTTTTTGAAAACAGAATGTTGATAGCGGTATGGTATATCAAGTTACAGACTACTAGGGTAGTGAATTTAATTATTACGTTATTTTAGTGAGATTTAGTTCTTTAAATCTTTATACATGAGGATATCCTGATTCACATATACAAATAATTTCCTGATTATGATTGATTTTCAATATAAACTCATTGATATAGAATTGTTAGATCGAAGCAATGTATTAAAAATAAGACTTTTCATACTACATTGTTTCAATGAAAAAAATTCCTTTTTCTCAATGACTTAAAAATTATTCTCCCAGTATTATCAGTTTTTACATTCAATATTATTCATTATCCTGGACAGTATTTTGAAAAGGCTAAATTATTTAATGAATTTTGAATTGCTATGCATGCAAATTATATCTTATCTATGTTTTTCTGTTGGAATGTGTCATATTATTCAGTAGAGATTTTTAGCTGGCAATATTAACAGTTTCTCATAGTTTTAGTTTGATGGTATTTCCCTCTTTCCTTTTTTCTTTTGTTTCTGTTACACTGTGTGATTTGGCACACACACATACACACACACACACACACACACACACACACACACACACATTAAGGCACCTTTTCAAGTAATTTATAACATTTGCATCTTAACAACTTCGAATTTAGTATTGAAAAAAGGCTTACTGCAAGTGCTAACCTTAATATTCTATTAGTGGCTTTTATAAAGTAATCGTGAACAAAATAACTTCTACTTATTAATTGGTACAAAGGCTTAGGCTACATACTATTAAACCATTATTTTATTAATTCAGACTAATATTTTCTCAAAGTGATGTGTCTGCATTTCTTTCTTTTCTTTTCCTTTTTGAAAAAAATTTTTATTGGTTATTTTATTTATTTACTTTTCAAATGTTATCCCCCTTCCCAGTTTCCCCTCAACAAACCCCCTATCCCCTCCCCATGCCTCTATAAGGATGCTCCCCCACCCATCCACTCACCCACTCCTGCCTCAGCACCCTAGCATTCCTCTACCCTGGGAGCCTCCACAGGACCATGGGGGCTCCCCTCCCAGTGATGCTTGATAAGACGATCCTTCAGCCTATCCCCTAACTCTTCCACTGGGGTCCTCACTCTAAGTATGATGTTTGGCTGCATACATCCAGTAAAATCTCTCAGGAGACAGTTTTACCAGGCTCCTGTCAGCAAGCACTTCTTGGCATCAGCAATAGTGTCTTGGTTTGGTATCTGCAGATGGGACAGATCCCTAGGTGGGGCAGTTTCTGGATGGCTTTTCCTTCAGTCTCTGCTCCACTCTTAGTCCCTGCATTTCCTTTTGATAGGAGTGTCTGCATTTCTAACCATGAGATTAGAACTTTGTTATATTATAATTTTATAGACATTATGAATAAATATTTCAAAGATATCATTCCATAGTGATTATCCACACTAATTAACACAAATTTAAGACAATACTTAAAACTTAAATTTGCTATTATTAGTAAAAAATGCCACAAGATTTTAAAAATTTTTATAATTTTAAAATGAATATTTTGATTAATTTCTTGAAAATTTCATATAAGGAATGCTGAAAATAATCACCCTAACTCCTTTTCTCATTTCCTTTCAGATCAATCCCCACCTCCTTACCTCTCAACTTAGTTTTCATTTACTGATCCATCAACTCCAATTTGTGCTATCCATTTAATTCTGAGTGTAGTACCATCTACTAGAGCATGGTTGACTTTCTAAAGAAAACTGACTTCCTCTCCACCAGAATCCATCATCTGTCCTGGACTAATACAATATATATTTAACATTTTGAATTTGAAATATGTTATATTAATATCAATTTCTTGTTATTTAATGAAAAACATTTCTAATTTTATACTCTTATTGATTTTATTAAATTCATAAAAATATTTAAGGTACATCTAAAAACTACAGAAAGCAGAAGGAAGAGAAAAAATCATATATTTTATAATAATGAATTGGTATAAGATGTAAAATAGCCTATATTTATTTTTCTCTTATTGAAAATAGATGTTTCCTTTCATATACCTATTACAAAGCTTCCTCCTGTACCAGAAGCAAACAAATACAGAAACATTCAGCCATAGAATATGAAGAGAGTGAAAGACTTTGAAAACACTTTTTTCTTTTCTTTTCTTTTTTTTTACTACAAAGAAATAAGGACATTTTTTAATTCAAGACCTCATAAAGTGAAGGAAAAGTTGATTTGTCTGGGATCCGTGTAAGTGGTTCAAGATGACAGCCCATAACTGCATTTACACTTTTACCAATGAAATATTGTAGCATCAGTATTTCAGGCTATATTTGCTCAGTTACCCTAAATATGATTAGATTCTCAATTATTACTGTGTACTTCACATCTCCTATATCTTGATCAAATCTCCAGGTCCACTAAAATATGATAAAATGTTTTTTAAATTGCTGAAGGAATAAATTCCACAAAAACAAGTATTCTAAAATATCTTATACACTATAGGAAATTTTTTTTCTAAACAGAATGACTCCCTCAGGCTAACATAAACTCACAGATTCTGAGGCAGCATGCATAGGGCTTATAAGGATCTCCACCAGATAAGGTCCTACAGCAAACAGAGAAGAGGACACATACCCGCTCCCTAATCCAGAAGCTATCTCCAATTGATAATCATTTACAAATGAAAATAGGGCTCTCCCTGGCAACTTTTAAGTGTGGATCAATCACCGCACAGCAGCAGATGGCCCCCCCCAAAAAAAAAAACAAAAACAAAAACAAAAAAAAAACAAAAGACAAAAAAACCCAAAACTCTATAGTGTCTTTGGAGGTATTTTGCCTCGTAATGTCATGTCGGGGCTTTTTATTTTTGTAATTTTTTATCTTTTTCATTTTTAAATATTAGTTCCTTTTTTAAAATTAGGTTTATTTTGTATTTTAAAGTGGTTTCTTTTTTGTTTTTGTTTATTTTTGTTTGTTTGGTTTTGACTTCATGTCCGTTAAGGCTTGCCGACCACAGAACTCATAAGAACAAAGAATCAGCCCCAGTTATTGTAATTAAAAATAACTTATTTATTGGGTGTGTACACATACATCTACACACATATACATGCACACACCCCATAAGTAAGTTAATTTTTTTACAGTGTACTTTTGGAGGTCAGAGGGCACCTTGTAGGAAACAATTTTCCTTATACCACATGGGTCACAGTGCAGTGATGAAGCTCAGATTGTCAGGCTTGATGGAAGACACCTTTAATAACAGAGCCATCTTTCCAGCCTCTCAAGTTTATTTTTATTACAGGCTTAGGCATAAATAATAATTTTTCCTGTAGAATTTTAATGTAATCAATATTGATATAAAAATTTACAATAACTTAAAATGCTTTCTTGTACTCATTTAGAGTGTTTTCATTCATTTAATACAAGTTAGGTACAAGTATAAATATGAATTTCCATATACAGAGTGTACTGGCTAGTTTTGTGTCAACTTGATACAGCTGGAGTTATCACAGAGAAAGGGGCTTTAGTTGGGGGAAATGCCCCCCTCCATGAGATCCAGCTGTGGGGCATTTTCTCAATTAGTAATCAAGGGGGAGAGGCCCCTTGTGGGTGGGACCATCTCTGGGCTG
>NC_034597.1:111105789-111115872 GCF_900095145.1 Mus pahari | reverse complement strand
GGATATTTTAAAGGAATTGAACTTTTAATATGTAAAGACTGTGGGACTTTTAAAGTTATGTAAGATCTTGGGGATGAATAAGAACTCAAATGGTCTGTATGGTAAAAATCTGTGGCCTGCTGCATGGCAAATAGTGCAACAGTCGTGATTCACAGCTTTACTGGTGACACACTGTAAAGCTGAGTGTTTTCATGGACCCGAGTCTGATTGATAGTTCAGATCACCTGTAGAGATTGCAGAATAAACTTGAGAAAGGGAAATTAGAGGTCAAAAAGTGTCAGCCCCGTAGTGGTGCAGAGATATCTGATGCGTTTAGGGGTTTGAATTCTATGATTCTCATTTTCAACAAATGGTGATGGCTCAACTGGTGGTTAGCATGTAGAAGAATGCGAATTGATCCATTCTTATCTCCTTGTACAAAGCTCAAGTCTAAGTAGATCAAGAACCTCCACATAAAACCAAAGACACAGTAACTTATAGAGGAGAAAGTGGGGAAGAGCCTCGAACATATGGGCACAGGGGAAAAAAATTCCTGAACAGTGGTCTGTACTGTAAGATCAAGAATTAACAAATGGGACCTCATAAAATTGCAAAGCTTCTGTAAGGCAAAGGACACTGTCAATAAGACAAAAAGGCCAATGACAGACTGGAAAAAGACCTTTACCAATCCTAAATCTGATAGAGGGCAAAGAACTTAAGAAGTTAGGCTCCAGAAAACTAAATAACCCTATTAAAAATGGAGTGCAGAGCTAAACAAAGAATTCTCAGCTGAGGAATACCAAATGGCTGAGAAGCACCTAAAAAAAAAAAAAAAAAAAAAAGGTTAAACATCCTTAGTCATCAAAGAAATGCAAATCAAAACAACCCTGAGATTCCACTTCATACCAGTCAGAATGGTTAAGATAAAAAACTCAGGTGACAACTGATGCTGATGAAAATGTGGAGGAAGAGGAACACTCCTCCATTGCTGGTGGGATTGCAAGCTGGTACAACCCCACTGGAAATCAGTTTGGCAGTTACTCAAAAAATTGGACATAGCACTACCTGAGGACCCAGCAATACCACTCCTGGGAATATACACAGAAGACGCTCCAATATGTAATAAGGACACATGTTCCACTATGTTTATAGCAGCCTTATTTATAATAGCCAGAAGCCTGAAAGAACCCAGATGTCCCTCAACAGAGGAATAGATATAGAAAATGTGGTACATTTACACAATGGAGTACTACTCAGCTCTTCAAAACAACAAATTTATGAAATTATTAGACAAATGGATGGATCTGGAGGATATCATCCTGAGTGAGGTAACCCAGTCATAAAAGAACACACATGATATGCACTCGCTGATAAGTGGATATTAGCCCAGAAGCTCAGAATACCCAAGATACAATTCCCCAAACCCATGAAACTCAAGAAGAAGTAAGGCCAAAATGTGGACTATTTTGCTGTTATTTTCTGAGAACTTTCTATATTTTCATGCTTCTAAGGATAAAAATAGCTTTTGATTTTTTCCTGTTCCTGTGATATTTACCTATAACTTAGAGAGGAATTATATAGGATGGATGCTTTGAGTGCCAGGGTTCTCAGTCTTAGCTATTTTGATGCTGTCATATAAGATTTTTTTTTTTTTAATTTTAAAACACTTTTGGTAATCATTGTTGCCTGGCAAGTAAGATTCCAGTACTTAGAAAAACTGTTACTAGATGATCCTAACATTACATGTAATTTGTCTTTGTAGTACATTTATTCATGAGGACTGGGTATGACCTCATGTTTAACAAAGCTACATCATACTTAAGTACTTATTTTTCTAGCCTAATTCCACTCCTTTTTCTAAATATTTCTTATAAAATTTAAATGAACATGTACCTTGTAAAGTTACTTAATTTTGGAGTCAAAAGAGCAAACTCAGAAACCTTTCATTGGATGGTGAAAGTGTTTTCTAGCATTTTCATCATTATCAGTATTTTGTTGTTGCTGCTGATCTCTATTTTTTCTATCTTGAATAGAACTTTTATTTAAAATGTGTGGATTTTTCAATTTTATGTAATATTTTATTCTTTGTGAATTTTATATCATTGTACCCCAAATCACTTATCTCCTGATCCCTTCCTACCCAGGACTCTGCCCTTGCAACCTCCCCCACCAAAAAAAGTAAAGAAGAGAAATAGAAAAGAAAAGACAAGAAAAGAAAAAAGGAAAGAAAAGAAAAGAAAAAAATCTCATTGTGGAAGCTATAGTGTATCACAGCATATCTCACATCTCTCAGAACACCTTTTGTCCATGCTTCATTACTTACAAATGTTCACTGCAATGTGTCATTGGTCTGGTTGGAGGCCTGGCCCCTGGCTTCTACTACACTATCAATACTGGATTTTCACCAGGACAACCCATGGATAGCCTGTTGTTGCCTGAATCATGGAGATCCTGAAGATCTTGGTCTGTAGGACCACCCTAATTATGTTCCAGAAGTTCATAGATGGGGTAGATGTTGGGGTGGATCAACTCAAGGTTATGGATCTGGGACTGGGTGGTAGCTAAGCTGATTAGTCTGCCAGCTCTCCAGCACTCCCACCACCAGGGTAAGCTTTCCAGCACTGCCCTGGCTAGCTCATTCAATGCTACAGCCAACAAGGGACAGAGCCAGCTCTTCCACTCTCATGTTCTCTGACCAGCTCCCCTACTCCGAAACCATGCCGTCAGGGTCAGCTCTACTGTGCCACCCAGGCATGGGTCAGATTTCCCTGGTATAGCTAGTAAGGGGGAGCATCAGCTTTCCTGCAGTCATGACCCCTGAGCCAGCTCTCCCACCTATTGCAGGTGGCACTGTCATCTATATCTATCTATCTATCTATCTATCTATCTATCTATCTATCTATCTATCTATCTATCTATCTATCTATCATCTTTCTATCATCTATCTATCATCTACCTACCTACTTACCTACCTACCTATTTACTTCTGTTTCTTGCAGGGTGATTCTTTCATACATTACATTCCCAGGACAGTTTTCCCTCCTTCCTCTCTTTCCAGTCCCTCTCCACCACCTTACTTCTTCCCCAGATCCAAACTCCTTTGTTTCCTTTCAGAAAAGCGGTCTCTCAGTTTTATCAAGCAAACTTAGAATAACAAGTTACAATAAAACTAGGCTCATATCAATTCTGGATGATGGAACCCAGTAGGAGGAAAAGTGTCCCCAAAGGAGGCTAAGAGGGTCAGAGACAGCCCCTGCTCCCATTGTTGGAAGTCCCACAAGGATACCAATCTACACAACTGTAATTTATATGCAGATGGCCTAACAAAGACCTATATAGGGTCCCAGTTGCTTCAGTCTCTGTAAACTCCTATGAACTATGGCTAGTTGATTCTGTGGGTCATGTTTTTGTGGTATCCTTGACTCCTCTAGTTCCTAAAAATCCTTCCTCTCTGTCTTCTGCAGTATTCCCCAAGCTCACTTTAATGTTTGGCTGTGGGTCTCTGCATCTGTTCCTCTAGCAACTTCCCAGTTGCTAGATGAAGCCTCTCTGATGATGATTCTACTAGACTCCAATCTACCCAAATGTCACTAGGGATCATCTCATTGACATTTTTTTCAAACATGTTTGAATCTATCCTAGGTCTCTGGGCTATCCAGTCTCTGGTTCCTGTGGATTGTAGCATTGTTATCTTTAACTTTGCAGCTAATCTCCACTTATAAGTGAGTACATACCATGTTTGTATTTTTGTGCCTGGGTTACCTCACTCAGGATGATTTTTTCCCCTAGCTTCATTCGTTTGCCGGTTTTAAAGAACAGTAATACTCCATTGTGCAAAGGCACCACATTTTTCTGATCCACTCTTTGGTGGTGGGACATCTATATTGTGTCCAGTTTCTGGCTACTATGAATAAAGCTGCTATGAATATAGTTTAGCAAATATCTTTGTGGTAGGATGGAGTGTCCTTTAGGTATGTACAGGAGTGGTATAGCTGGGTTTGGGTTAGATCATTTTCTACTTTTCCAAGAAACAGGTGTATTGTTTTCCAACATGCTGAACAAGTTTTTACTCCTATCAGCAATGGAGGAATGTTCCCCTTGCTCTGCATCCTAGGCAGCATTTTGTTTTGGATCTTCACCATTCTAAGATGGAATCTCAAAGGAGTTGAATTTGCTTTTTCCTGATGGGTAATATTGATGTTAAACCTTTCTTTAAGTGTTTCTCAGACATTTGAAATTTAAAATTTCTCTGTTGAGAATTTTCTGTTTATATTTGTACTCCATTTTTAAATTGGATTATTTGGTTTATTAATGTCTAATTTCTTGAGTTCTTTATGTATTTTGGATATTGTGGAGTTGGTGGAAGTATTTTCCTATTCTATAGTTTGCCATCTTATCTTATTGACAGTATCATTTCCTTACAGAAGCTTTTCAGGTTCATGAGTTCCCATTTATTTGTCAATTTTACTGCCATTTTGACTTTGCTGTAACTGCTTGATTTTTTTGTTGTTTGTTTACAAACTTTAGCTAGAGAAGAATTAACAGGAGGAACTGTTGGCCTTTAAGTAAATGTACTCTAGAATATGTGTTTGAGGTTTTGGGAAGAGAAAAGACAGCATTTCTTGGTAAGCAGTTAACACGTGGTGAGAGTCAAGCTGTGTCATGCTGTGGAAAGCGTTGAGTGAGGATTTTATTTCATTTTATTTTTTTTTATTTTTTGAAAACCACAGAGAACCTTAGAGGAGGCACATTCGATGACCCAGGTGATCCTAAACATCTAGATATGCAACAAGGAGCAGAAAGATGAAGAGGAAGTCAGATTGCTTGCTGACTAAGGAGAGAAATTTAAAGTGTATTTACTCTTGAATATGTTCATATAACTACACAGATGTAAACATATACAATACTCTTTGCCAAATTTACTCCATTATCCTCTCCTATTTTCTTTTCCCTCCCACCAAATCCCTTCTTCTCAAATTTCAGGTTCGCCTCCTATTTTCACACCATTTTTCTCCTGTCACCCACTGCATTTAATAGTGTTGCTGCATGAGCATGTTTTGGGAGCCATTATTTACTTAAGCAGGATCAATGTATCATTAGCTGTGCTCATGAACATAGCTTATCATACACCATATCCAGAGTAATATAACATCCAACCCTTGCATCATTAACTTCCTGTAGCTCCTCTGAGAGGCAGTTTGGGCCTTTGTCCAGTAAGAACCATTCCTTAGTTAGAGAAAGTTACTCAGACTCAGGATTTAGGGGGAAAAGCCATAAACAACAAGAACAACAATAACAACAATAAAAACCTAGTAGAGAACCTTGTTAAGTAAATTTCCCATTAGAATATTTGGAAGCATTGTGTGCATAATTCAGAAATTCAGAAGCATATTGGATGGAATAAACTATATAATAGTTTAGCACTATGATATACAAGAGAAGAGTTTTGTAAATGTGAATTTATAGGAATAACACATATTTGGTGATAAAATATTCGTGCATGTCAGTGTTATTTATGTTCACAGTCTTTGATAAAATAGTACCACTATTGATAAGGTAATTTCACTGGTTCTCCTGTCTTTGAGTACCTAATTTGTTTCTAGTGTAAAATTAAGAACCTGATGCAAAATAACTGTCAGAAAAAGCAGTGAATTTTTAAGTTTTTCTTGGATCACATACTGGTAACAATGATAGAGAACTCTCAGCACTTATTAGACATCAAGTAGAGATTAATTTCTCAAAGTTACTATTATGAATTATCCGTCTATTTTCAAGTGGGAGCATTCTACCATGGTAATTATGGAGTCATAACACATTAATAACCCTTAATAACCCCTGTTAAAAGTAGGGTATATTTAAACTGAATGCTATTATTAACAAATTATGTGTGTTCTTAAGTGCTGAGACTCTATACTTTTACATTAAACACAGTTAAACAGAACTTGGATTTACATTCTACTCACTTTATGTATCTTGAAAATTATTCCTTATGTTGGAGGTAGAATTGCCTAAACAGTGTTATTCAGCTTTCATAGTTAATCATTTAAAGTTCTCTCTCTCTCTCTCTCTCTCTCTCTCTCTCTCTCTCTCTCTCTCTGTATGTATGTATATATATATATATATATATATATATATATATATATATATATATATATATTTCAGGCCTGGCTACATAAGGGCCTCATTCCTGGAGAATACTAATTTTCCTTCTCTCAGTAGTCACTACTTGTTGGTATTACTTAGTATAGGGTTATTGTCCTGAAAAAAAATTTCTTTCCACTTTAATATGTCTACTGGTTTTGTTCTGGTTCAGGTCTTAGCCAGGCATCCATATTGTTAAAGTATTATGAATGGAAAGGGAAGGGGGAACTGTGTAATTATATTTTAACTTTAGAGAACAAAAATTAACAATAAATTAAGTGATATATATATATATATATATATATATATATATATATATATATATATATGCCTATATACTCAAGCATGTGTTATTTCTTCTCTGTATAGTCTTCCTGCCTCCCTTTATTGAGTGTAGGGATTATAGGGATGTACTACAGTACCCATGTACTGTCTGTTTATTTTAAAAAGAACTATCCCTTAGATCTTTGAAACTGACCTTCATAGTTGTAGAGAAGCTAATGTGAAAAGATGTTTTGAGAAGGAATTAACCTGGATTACTGTCTATTCAGAGACCATCATTGCTGACTTAAGTGAGTGACTGCAGATCAAGGTCATTCCTGGGATCCATTGACCTCATCTTGTAGAACAGAGTACAAGGGATGCTTCCTGAGTAGTCTACCTCCAGCTTAAGTTACACAAACAAACTTTCAGATTGATGGTGCATAGTTCTTTGGGGAAAGTGGTATTTCTATGCTGGGAACTTCTACTAAAAGCCCTGTCTCCCTTTCCTTTCATATGAAATATACCCAGGCTCAACAGATGATGATGAACCTCTTGGCTTGAGCACAGCATGGTTAATCATTTAAATAATATTTTACTTGGAACAAAGGCAAGTGCTTGAAAATTTGGAACTGTATTTCATGGAAAGTTTTTTTTTTTTTTTTTAGTTTTAAGGTAAATATTTTTAACTTATTTTATTAGATATTTTCTTCATTTACATTTCAAATGCTATCCCAAATGTCCCCTATACCCTCCCCCCACCCTGCTCCCCTGCCCACCCACTTCCACTTCTTGGCCCTCGTGTTCCCCTGTGTGGGGCATATAAAGTTTGCAAGACCAAGGGGCATCTCTTCCCAACGATGGCTGGCTAGGCCATCTTCTGCTATATATGCAGCTAGAGACATGAGCTTTGGGGGTACTGATTAGCTCATATTGTTGTTTCTGGACCATCCAGAGACTGCCCCAACCGGGGGTTTATCCCATAATCAGCCACCAAATGCAGACACTATTGCATATGACAGCAAGATATTGCTGAAAGGACACTGATATAGCTGTCTCTGTGAGGCTGTGCCAATGCCTGGCAAATATAGAAGTGGATGCCACAGTCATCTACAGGATAAAACACAGAGACCCCCAATGGAGGAGCTAGAGAAATTATCCAAGGAACTGAATGGGTTTGCAACCATATAGGTGAAACAACAATATGAACTAATCATGGGAAGGTTTTAATTTAAAAGAGAACAGCAAAATGTTACTAGATACATATGACAGAAACTGCATCCCATTACCTTTTTTTCTCTTATATACTATAAATGGAATCAATCATACATATTTGAATTATATGTTTTATAAAATTATTTAATTTTTAAGGCAAGCCTTTTTCATAAATATTCACTTATGTGTTTACCTGTTTTACAATCTGTATTGTGAGGTAATGTTTTCTTCTTTTGAATTTTTCAAAAACAGTTGAAGGACTTCAATGTGATATAAGAAAATGCAACTTAGACATAGATATCTTTCTGATAATGTAATCCAAGAGTACATGTGTAATATTCATGAAGTTAATATGAGCAATAAAACACATTTGAAACTTTAAAAGATTTGAACATCTTCTGAGCCCATATAAAACACATTGTCACCAGACCATTAGAAAAAGTAAGTATTTTCTATATCCTACTTCAGGTATTTTTTTTCTGGAATCATTATTTATTCACTTAGCATAATTATTCAGCACCTTGCTGCCAGTGTGATTACCTCTGTAGACTTATTATTCTTTACTTGAGTATTTAAAATATGAGTTTTAGAAGAATGACTTCAGCTTTGGACATCATTTGCAGAAGCTTCCCTACGTCAGTTAACTCTATCATCAGTTAACTATATCTGAGTGCATCACTGACTTAGTGGTGTTTGAGATCAAGTTGAAAATCATCATTCATATATATATAAATGACATGAGAACAAAGACAAAGAACTGCTCACACTGAATAAATAGAATAAAGGACCAAATCAAGAAATCTGTAATAATAAAATAACAAGTCTGGTTGGGACAAAGGTATTAGAGCGGGGCTATCCCTGACTCTTGCCTGCCTGCCTGAGGATCCTGTTTCTCTAACTGGTCTGCCTTGTCTAGACTTAGTGGAAGAGTATGTACCTAGTCCTGGCAGTAATTTGATGAGCCAGAGTGTGTTGGTCCCTGGATGGGTGAGTGGGTGGGAGGCTCTCCTTTATCAGAGGAGAAGTGGAGGGAGGATAGGGAAGGTCTATGTGAGGAGGGACTGGGAGGAAGGGGCCTGTGATCAGGCTCTAAGACGAATGAATGAGTGAATGAATGAATGAATGAATGAATGAATGAATGAATGAATGAATGAGGGAAAAGAGTAGATAGCGATACACTTTACCATTCTGAGTCACTCAATCCAAGACTCTCAGTGGGAAAGGAATCACTCAGTCTTTCTGAGACTTGATTTCTCTCTACTCTAAGAAGGGTAAGAAGGAGGTAATAGAGGGTGGTGTTTGTGAGGGTAGAACCAGAGGGGGAGAAGGGAGGGGGATGTGATAAGGATGAATGAATGATTTAATGAATGAATGAATAAATAAATGAGTGAATAGTGAGGCCACTTTCCTGTGCCCACTCATCACCACATAGGAACCACACCCATAACAAACAATATGAGATAATACTGTGCCTCCATATGAGATCCATCTTCAATGATAGCACAGCCAAGGCAGGGACTGGAAAACCACAGTAAATGACAAAGCCATCTTCAAAATTTATAAAGCATTAATACAACATAGCCACACCCACTCATTTGCATATTCCCCAAACTTGCTTTTTTTGTTTTTAACTTATTTTATTAGATAATTTCTTCATTTACATTTCAAATGCTATCCCNAATGCCCCCTATACCCTCCCCCCACCCTGCTCCCCTGCCCACCCACTCCCACTTCTTGGCCCTCGTGTTCCCCTGTATGGGGCATATAAAGTTTGCAAGACCAAGGAGCATCTCTTCTCAACGATGGCTGACCAGGCCATCTTCTGATATATATGCAGCTAGAGACACGAGCTCTGGGGGGTACTGATTAGTTCATATTTTTGTTTCACCTAAAGGGTTACAGACCGCTTCAGTTCTTTGGGTAATTTCTCTAGCTCCTCCATTGGGGTCTCTGTGTTCTATCTTATAGATAGATGACTGTGGGCATCCACTACTATATTTGCCAGGCATTGGCATTGCCTCACAGAGATAGCTATATCAGTGTCCTTTCAGCAATGTCTTGCTGTCATATGCAATAGTGTCTGCTTTTGGTAGCTGATTATGGGATGGACCCCCGGGGGGGCAGTCTCTGGATGGTCCATCCTTTCATCTTAGCTCCAAACTTTGTCTCTGCCACTTCTTTCATGGGTATTTTATTCCCTATTTTAGGGAGGTATGAAGTATCCACGTGTTGGTCTTCCTTATTCTTGATTTTCNTGTGTTTTAGAGATTGTATCTTGGATATTCTAGGTTTCTGGGCTAATATCCACTTATCAGTGCGTGCATATCAAGTGAGTTCTTTTGTGATTGGGTTACCTCACTCAGGATATTATCCTCCAGATACATCCAATTACCTAAGAATTTCATAAATTCATTGTTTTTTAATAGTTGAACAATACTCCATTGTGTAAACGTACCACATTTTCTGTATCCATTCCTCTGTTGAGGG
>NC_034597.1:111052308-111103262 GCF_900095145.1 Mus pahari | reverse complement strand
TTTTGTTTCCAGGATCTGTCCATTGGTGAGAGTGGGGTTTTGAAGTCTCCCACTATTATTNTGTGAGGTGCAATGTGTGCTTTGAATTTTACTAAAGTTTCTTTAATGAATGTGGCTGCCCTTTCATTTGGAGCATAGATATTTAGGATTGAGGGTACATCTTGGTAGATTTTACCTTTGATGAATATGAAGCGCCCCTCCTTGTCTTTTTTGATAAATTTGGGTTGGAAGTCAATTTTATTTGACATTAGAATGGCTACTCCAGCTTGTTTCTTTGGATCATTTGCTTGGAAAATTTTTTCCAGCCTTTTACTCTGAGATAGTGTCTGTCTTTGTCCCTGAGGTGGGTTTCCTGTAAGCACCAAAATGTAGGGAACAGTTTCTGTAGCCAGTCTGTTAGTCTCTGTCTTTTTATTGGGGAATTAATTCCATTGATGTTAAGAGAATTCAAAGAAAGGTAATTTTTGGTTCCTGTCATTTTTGTTGTTAGAGTTGATATTCTGTTCTTGTGGCTGTCTTCTTGCGATTTTGTTGAGGGATTACATTCTTCCTTTTCCTAATGTATACTTTCTTAGTGTTGGTGTTTTCCCTTTATTATACTTTGAAAGGCTGGATTCGTTGAAAGATATTGTGTGAGTTTAGTTTTGTCATGGAATACCTTGGTTTCTCCATCTACGGTAATTGAGAGTTTAGCTGGGTAAGTAGCCTGGGCTGGCATTTCTGTTCTCTTAGTGTCTGTATAAGATGTCCAGGATCTTCTGGCTTTCATTGTCTCTGGTGAGAAGTCTGGAGTAATTCTAATAGGCCTACCTTTATATGTTACTTGACCTTTTCCCTCTCACTGCTTTTAATATTCTATCTTTATTTAGTGCATTTTTTGTTCTGATTATTATTTGTCAGGAGGAATTTCTTTTCTGGTCCAGTCTATTTGGAGTTCTGTAGGCTTCTTGTATGTTCATGGGCATCTCTTTCTTTAGGTTTGGGAAGTTTTCTTCTTTACTTTTGTTAAAGATATTTGCTGGCCCTTTAAATTGAAAATCTTCATTCTCATCTACTCCTATTATCCATAGGTTTGGTCTTCTCATTGTGTCCTGGATTTCCTGGATGTTTTGAGTTAGGATCTTTTTGCATTTTGCATTTTCTTTGCTCATTGTGTCCGTGTTCCCTATGGAATCTTCTATACCTGAGATTCTCTCTTCCATCTCTTGTATTCTGTTGCTGATGCTCACATTTATGGTTCCTGATTTCTTTCCTAGGGTTTCTATCTCCACAGTTGTCTCCCTTTGGGATTTCTTTATTGTTTCTACTTCCTTTTGCAGATTCTTAATGGTTTTGTTCAATTCCATCCCGTTTGGTTGTGTTTTCCTGTAATTCTTTAGGGGATTTTTCTGTTTCTTCTAGCTGTTTAGCAGCGTTATCCTGTAATTCTTTAAGGGAATTTTGTGTTTCTTCTAGCTGTTTAGTAGTGTTTTCCTTTAATTCTTTAAGGGATTTTTGTATTTCTTCTAGCTGTTCAGCAGTGTTTTCCTGTAATTCTTTAAGGGATTTTAGTGTTTCTTCTACCTGTTTAGTAGTGTTTGCCTGTAGTTCATTAAGAACTTCTTCCTGTTTAGCAGTGGTCTCCTGTAATTCCTTGAGGGATTTTTGTGCTTCCTCTTTAAGGGCTTCTACTTGTTTAGCATTGCTCTCCTGCATTTCTTTGAGTGAGTTATTAATGTCCTTCTTCAAATCTTCTACCACCATCATGAGATATGATATTAAATCCACATATTGCTTTTCGGGTGTGTTGAGTTATCCAGGGCTTGCTGTGGTGGGCGTTCTAGGTTCTGATGGTGCCCCATGTTCTTGGTTTCTGTTAGTAAGATTCTTACGTTTGCCTTTCGTTATCTGGAAATCTCTGGTGTTAATTTTCAAGCTGTCTCTGACTGGAGTTCGATCCTCCTGTGATTCTGTTAGCCCCAGTCAGCACTCCTGGGAATCCAACTCTCCCCTGTGTCCCCTTAGTCAGAGCACTCTTTGCAGGCAAGCTCTCCTCTTGCAAGGCAGGTGTCCAGAAGTTTGGAGCTCTGATCCTTCTTCTGAGTCCTGGGGTCAGAGCCCTCCCTGTAGGCAAACTCTCCCTGCATGATCCAGAGGATCCATGATCTCAAGGACCTGTGGTGTAGAGAGTCCTCTCGAGCCCTCAGCTGTCTCCGCTGGGGTTCAGAGGAGAGATGGCAGGGGTGGCCTTGACTGGACTGGAACCCCACCTCTGGGCAGACAGTGTTCCTTGTCCCTGTTCCTGCTGGCACAAGCCCCTGCTAGATTCTCTGGAATTGATTGTGTTCCACTCACCGTGATCCCAAGGATCTGTGGAGTGGAGAGTCCTCCAGAGCACTCAGCTGCCTCTGCTGGGGTTCATCAAACCTGCTTTTACACTGCAGTGATAAAGTTGTTTAGTCCTTATAAACACTATAGTATTGAGAACTAAAAATACTTGGCCTTGTCAGACCCTAGTATAAATATATTCCCTAAATTCAGCTACTGTAACTCTCTAGACTGAAAGAAAAACTTGTCAACATCTGCCATTCTCAATGTCCTATTCCTCTGACTGCTATTTATGGATCAAGGACGTGAGCTTTCAGTTGTTCCTACAGCCATATGTTTTCTCTGCCTTCATGGATTATAACTCTCTGAAATCATAATCCAAATTTAAACACCCACTTTTAAAAGTTACCTTGGTTGTGATTTTTAAAAATTATTTTATTAGATATTTTCTTCATTTACATTTCAAATGCTATCTCGAATGTCCCCTATACCCTCCCCCTGCCCTGCTCCCCTACCCATTCACTCCCACTTCTTGGCCCTGGCATTCCCCTGTATGGGGTATATAAAGTTTGCAAGTTGGTTGTGATTTTTATCACAGCGTTAGAAAAGTAACTAAGACACATAGGGAAACAAAGAAGATGTTCAATGAGAACCTATTTGTTGAACACATATTAAAATAGGTATCATGATTATCTGGTGCTATGCATTCCTCTGCATCAATAGTAAGTCTTCCTAACTTAATCACATCATACTAATAGGTATTTCTTGAAGAACTAAATGCTTAACCAAGCAAATAATTGGACAATGTCTAATATACTCAGACCATTCCCAATTCACTTAATGAGAATTTTGGATTTAATTTTATTTTATATTTAGAACTTGGCTTAATTATTTTAATGACAAATATTTTATATACTCTGAATCTTGGGTCAATATCTTAATTATTAGATATATCTATGAGTTACTTTTGTGGCAGCTTGTGAAATACTCTACTGACAACCATACCATTCCATTCCTGCATCTCAGCTATTAACTCAGGACACTTCAGTTGCCAAGAGAATATTCAAAGCAGAACATGAAATGTGTGGCATTTTTCTCAGAACAATTAACATGTGTTTTGAAGGACATAATCAATAATGATGCATTACTATTAGGAATTCAAGATGCTCTCACATCACCAGTCACAACATATCAATATTAGTGTGATCTTGACTTTTTCTTAATATAAGCAGAAATTTTACCTTTTTGTTTGTTTAAAGCAAAGGACTAATCTTATCTTATTTTATTGATTCATTTATTAGTCTGTATGATTACACACACACACACACACACACACACACACACACACACACACACACGGGCATATGTTAATGTACTGTGAAGGTCAGAGGAGAACTAGAGAGTTGGTTTTCTCTTTCCAACATGTGAGTTCTAGGTATCACTCTTGACATAAAACATATGCATACATGCATTTTTCAAAGCAAGAGAATAGATCACATGATTTTGTTTTTTTAAGTTTTTCAATAAAAATAAACTTAATTTCCATATTAATAAATTGTTATGTCATCTAACAAAGGACCCTAATTTGTCCCAGAATTTCAACTGCTGCTTAACTGGGAGACAATGAAGAATCATGCATTGCTCTAGCTGCTGAACCTTGGCAATGCTTTTTAATCACATTTTTAAAAAAACTTAATTGCTAAGGAAGCCAAGAATTTCTTCTCTCTTAATTATAAGAAACAGTAAAGATAATGTTACCTTAGATGTAAGAACCAGTTCTGAGTAGGGATTAAAGGAAGGTAACAAAGGCAATTCAAAGATGCAACTAAAATCTAATCTTCTAAGGTCTAGACTGTCTAGGGCATAAGTGGAAGTATCTATGAGCCCACGCTCCTGCAGGAGTTAGAGATGATAAAAGTCTTCTGGGAAATAGAAACACAGTTTGACTTCCTTTAACTCTGAACACTAGAGTCTTTATAAAGAACATATCAGTCACACTTCTGTCAGAAGCCATATAGGGTAGGCTAAAAGTTAGCACGTGATCTTCCTGAGATGGTTTCACAATAGACTGTGGACTGTGATCAATGAGCCCTTATAGGCAAGGCCCAATAAATAACATTTTCAGGATTGATTCCTGCTCTTGATATTCACTTCCTGTCAATATTAAATTAAAATATAGTTTCTGGGCATTAGCCTACCCTATTGGGCAGATTTTTCACAGATTAACAAAAATGTAATCGTAGTGATGCTATAGATGATTTCTTAATGATGAATGATGATTCTATAAGAAGGGGAAACAAGACAATGTGATAACATTTGAAATGTAAATAAAGAAAATATCTGATTAAAAAAGAATTCCTAAAATTATACTAGTAATTATTAAGCTATTTTATAATAGGACTGCAGTTGAGACCTTCTGTGATATGACTATTGCAACTAGAACTCTGCCAGTCTTCATGTGTCATGGGAAGATAGAAAGCAGACTCACAATTAAAGAATACATTCCTTAGGGATGTAAAACTGAGAATGAACAATTTATTGTAGAATCAAGGACAGAAGATGAAATATTGGCTGTGTTTACCTATATAAAACTTCAGTGCTAAGTTAGACACAAAAATTATAGTTTTAGATGCTCGATGAAGCTGTGGAGCTTGTGACAGATAATGTATGTCTAGCTAGATAACGAGTCTCAATGAAAACACATGTAAACATCTTTGTTGTAAAGTTTATTCAATTTAGGATTTGAATTTTTTTGAACGTTGAGAGAAATTTTATTTTAAAAATGCTTGGAACAACCATGTTATCTATTCTCCTAAATAAGGTACAAAAAAACTAGAAACAATGACATTAGGTGGCAGAAGGAAAGAACAGAATTAGGAGGCAGAAGGAGAGAGCAGAATGCAGAATGCAGAAAGATAATTAGAAACTAAGGCAGAAGGTGGAGAGATAGCAGAACATGGCAAAATATAACAGCATAAGAGAGAGATGAAGAGAGACAAAAAAGAAGCTGCAGGGAGAGCAAAAAGAGCAGGCAGGGTTTGCCTTAGTTTTTTTCTTAACAGCAAGGCAGTTTCAGTTTTACTAAAGAGGACAAACTGTTTTTCTTACAGACTTGGGTTTAATTAATTTATCAATAAAAGAATATAAGCTTTTTCTTTTTCTATGCAATAAGGTTTGGAGTTTATTTTTCATGCAGAATGAGTGAGTTCTTTTTTGCACTGGGAGTTGGACTTTAGCTCCATATGCATATGCAAGTGTGGATATGTATGTGTGTAAGTATGTAAATATGAGATAAGTAGCTGAATACTCCAATGGGAGTGTATGAAGATGTAAGAATGTATGTGCATGAATGTGTTTATAAATGTATGTTTATTCATGCATAATTGCTTGTATAATTTTTTTTTCAGACTGTGAGAGTGCCTTTCTCCTTCTGTTTCAATAAAAGTTCATTGCTACAAACCTCTCTCCCATCTGGCAAGCAGAAGGCAAGGTTTCTTGGCAAAGAGAAAAAGAAACCCTAGCAATTAATCCTTTACTTAACCCACCCCCATTCCCACACACACTGTTAAGTGACAGATACTAATTTGCCCAGAGGCCTGCAGCTTCTGGATTCAGAGTAACTTAGAATGAGGATAGGTAAACATTATTATACAAAGCAACCTTAATTTCTCACAATATCAATGCTCTTTCCCTTTTTCTGCTTCATAGAGGGCCCAGTTCTGGTATGAACTCACTTCTAGTATGAATGTTCATACCAATTAATGTGAAAGGCATATGTCTCTAAAGTAAAGCTTGGGAACTCAAAGACTCCATGCAGAGACATGTTACTATAAAGGATCATAGAAAGCAACAATAAACACTAAAACATTAAGAGACTTAGAAAACATATGTCTTGGGTAAGACATCCAGTGCCTCATAAAAGATGAAGTAAATTCAGCAAAAGAAATAAATCAAGTTGTCAAGGATAGAAATAAATTAATAGAAAGAAAAAAAGTTCCAACACAAATTTTAAAGTGTGATGAAGCTGCTAACTACCTCACAATTTTTTGTATCTGTATTTACTTTGCTGAAAGTATAGTTAAAATTAAATAAACAAGAAAGGGGAAATAAGAAAATAGTTTTTCCTATTTCACATGTTTTAGGACATGTTGAGCCTTTATCATCACTTCAATGACCAGAACAAGATGTCAATAACATTATGTGACCCCTGGTGCTAGGCCATTTGAAGCAATTTACTTGGCTTTTAACTGTGTATTTTCAAGTCACTGGAGGACTAGGTATATCCCCTTCCACTGAGGACAGACAAGGCAGACCACTTAGGGAAACAGGATCCTTAGGCAGGCAACAAAATCAGAGACAGCACCTGAACCAGCTGTTGGGAGATCTGCATGAAGACCAAGTTGCACATCTGCTACATATGTGCAGGGAGGCCTAGGTCCAGCTCATGCATGATATTTGGTTGGTGGTTCAGTGTCTGGGAGTCCCCAAGGATCCAGGTGAGTTGACTCTGTTGGTCTTCTTGTGGAGTCCCTACTTCTTCCAGCTTCTTCAAACCTTCCCCCAATTCTTCCACGAGACTTCATAAGCTCAATGTAATGTTTGGCTGTGTGTCTGAATCTATTTTAGTCAGCTGCTGTGTGTCCTCTTAGAGGACAAATATGTTAGTCTCCTGTCTGTAGGCATTACAGAGTATCTGCAAGTAAGATATTGGTTCTTACGTCAAGAAATTTGCAGGGAAATGAATGGAACTAAAAAACATCCTGAGTGAGGTAACTCAGATCCAAAAGCACATCTATGGCATGTACTTTGTTATAAGAGAATATTAGCCACAAAGTACAGGATACTCATGCTACATTCCACAGACCCAAAGAAGTTAAATAACAAGGAGGACCCAAGGAAAGATGCTTAAATCTTACTAAGAATGGAAAATAAAACAGTCATCATCATCAGTGATGTATGGAGAGAAAGAACTGGGTGGGAGAGGAGATGGGGAGAGTGACAGGGTCGAGGGGCTCAGGTGTTGGGAGAGATGGGGAGAAAAGGCCCAGAGAGGGAACAGAAATTTGCAGAAGAGAATCTCTAGGATATTCCAGAGACCTGGAATGGGGGAGGCTCCAGGGAATTTATGAGGGTAACTCTAGTTGAGACTTCTAGCAATGTGGAATAGGGAGCCTGAAGTGGCCACTTCCTATAGCCAGGCAGGACTTCCAGTAGAGGGATAAGAACACCAACTCACTCACAAAACCTTTGACCCAAAATTTGTCCTGCCTACAAGAAGTACAAGTACATCTCTGTTTAAGATGTCACAGAGACCAAGGGAATGGCCAGCCAATGACTGGCCCATCTTGAGACCATGTTCTACTCTTAAAGGAAGCTTGGCTAGTAAGATGAGGAAATAGTTTATATTTCATTCTATACAAATCAAAGATCCTTACAGGGTACCCAAAAGAAAATCATGCAGTATTAGGACTTAAATCTTACATAAAGCAGTTTGAAAAATGAATAAAATACTGCAAGAGTGGGAAATGAGTTTAATACTTCTGGGAGGGGGGAAACAGTACATGCTTAAGCGAGCAGATGGTATGTAATCGGGATCATGAGAAATGAATTGCACTTGGCCAGGCTCAAGAAAACATTTCATAAGGAGGAAATGTATGTGTAGAACTAAAGGTGTAAAAAGGACCAGCAAATGTTGGAGATGATTTTTAAAAACTGTAATTGAGTAGAACTTGCATGAGACAGGTGAGTAGAGATAAGACTTAGAAACTAAGTTTGATTCTTATACAAATGGCACACTGAACTGTGAGATATAATCATGAAGCTAGCAAAGTTTTTGAGTGCTGGTAGTGATCTTTCATTATTAGATAGAAAATATTGTTAGGAGAGTAGATATTGACCTTCAATAGACAGAACTGACCCTGGCCATCCCAAAGAATAGTGAAAAGTAGATAGGTTGTGTGGGAGTAGAAAAGAAAGAGGGAAACTGGTCTGAGAAAGTAACTGTGCACATAACACTGATGGGAGCTGCTTGTTGGTTTTACTTTTATGTTGATACTCATGTTACAGGGGGAAAACAGGAATGACTACTAGAGAAAGCAAAAATAACAGCTATCTGTGTTGGAGGAGAAAGCAGAGAAATATAATGACCATGATTAGAGACACATTTTTGAACTTAGATTGGGATATGTAGGGCCAATGTCTAGTAAGATGTGGAAATCAAGAAATACAAAAATATTCGGGAATCCACAGCAATACATAGTAAGTGGTGTGTGTCTTGCTAAGAGCTGAAAACACCCAGGAAAAGCCTTGAACTTGAAGATCAGGAAAACAACAGAGAATGACAATGTGATTAGTACTAGCCCGTGAAGTAGATTGAGAAATATCAAAGAAAGAGAAAATTTCTAACCCCAAGAGTATTACTGGAATGAGTATCACTGTATTTCCTCAGTTACAGTAAAGTGGCCAGGAAGCATTGCTGCATCATCACTTGCACATTTCAGATATCTTAAGTACAAGTAAATGTATATTCTACAAGAGCATCACTATAAAAAAGGAGGAAGAATTCTTGGAAAGTGCACTTTTAAATATACTTATTCTTTAAAACTCAGGCTTATGAAACAAATCTTAGTTAAATGCAGCATATCACACACACACACACACACACACACACACACACACACACAAGCACATGCACATGTGCAGGCACACACATGGGAAAAGAGAGACAAAGACAGAGAGAGACAGAAAGGCAAAGAGAAAGAAATAGTAAAAGCCATGAAAATACAATGAAAGTCATTTTAGAGAGGTGTTTTCTGGAAATGAGAGGGAGATAAGAGGATTTTTTGGGGGGAATACAATTAAATTATATGTGCATGTGTATGAAATTGTGAAGAATAGATGACATTATATTGCTAATAGGATGTGTCATACATTAAGGTAGCTATAAATTCACATCCTTAGAGTATTGTGTTTATTAATTCACAAAATATGAACCTACTTCTTAACCTACACCTTTAAAGATGTTAGTCAGTATTCTCTTACATAAGTGACAACAGATTGGTTTTTCTTCTCTTAATTTAGCCAATTCTGCCTATCTCTGTTCCCAAGGATGTTTTATAAAGCACAGTAAGTGTCTATAACCACATGGGTATTTCTGTAAACCACTGACAAATTCTGCTCATGTGTCTCTGGTTTAAGACAACATGTGCAATCAAATTTTGTTCCTTAATTAATTTAAGTATATACTAATAGTACTATACTATTGGTGCTGTATTGATTACCTGCACATGATATGAGTAGTGCAGGTGGTGAGCCTTTTCATAGGAGACCAGTGATTCAGTAAAACCTAAAGAAAACAAAAGCAAATAGAATTTTGAAGATTTGTTCACCTTCTTATAAAAAAGATAATCACTTCATTATCTTGATTGTAAATTGTAAGAATTCTAGCTCTTTATACATGTTGAATTAACTTCTCTGTCTTTTGTTTGTTTGTTTCATTGGTTGGTTGGTTTGGTTTGGCTTTTTACAAAAAAAATTTTTATTAGATATTTTCTTCATTTACATTTCAAATGCTATCCCAAAAGTCCCCTATAACCTTCCCCCACTCTGCTCCCCTACCCACTCACTCCCACTTCTTGGCCCTGGCATTCCCTTGTACTGGGGCATATAATGTTTGCAAGACCAAGGGGCCTCTCTTCTCAATGATGGCTGACTAGGCCATCTTCTGCTACATATGCAGCTAGAGACACGAGCTCTGGGGGTACTAGTTAGTTCATATTGTTGTTGCACCCACAGGGTTGCAGCCCCCTCCAGCTCCTTGGGTACTTTCTCTAGCTCCTCCATTGGGGGCCCTGTGTTTCATCCTATAGATGGTTTGGCTTGTTTTTTATCAGATGTGAATAAGATTTATATCTATCGTGCAGGCAAGCATCTGACTCTTGGGATGCGCTTATGCTGTTCTAACTTTTAAGTATAGTTATTTAACTAATAATATAATATAATATAATATAATACAGTATAGTTTAGTATAGTAAAGCTATGTATATACTATAGTAAGTATCACAAGCTGGGTCACTTCACTCGGAGGGCTGTATTTGTCATATTCTATAGGCTTTTCATGATTGTGTTTCTTTCTGTGTTCATTTTTAATACATACATACATACATACATTTTTTAATGTGGTGATTTGAACATAAATGGCTACCATAGACTCATAGAGAGTGGCATTATTGAAGGTGTGGCCTTGTGGGAGTAGGTATAGTCTAGTTGGAAGAAGTGTGTCACTGTTGGTGGGCTTTGGGGTCTCACATGATCAAGCCAGGCCCAGTGTCTCACTCTTTTCTTGCTAACAATCCAGAGTTAGAACTTCCTTTTCAGCACCATGTTTGCCTGCTTGCCACCATACCTCCTACCATAATGATGGTGGACTGAACATTTGAAGTGTAAGACAGCCCCAATTAAATGATTTTCTTTTTAAGAGTCCAGGACCAGATGGGTTTAGTGCAGAATTCTATCAGACTTTCAAAGAAGTCTGATACCTAATACCAATACTCTTCAAACTATCCCACAAAATAGAAACAGAAGGATCACTACCCAATTCGTTCTATGAAGCCACAGTTATGTTGATACCAAAACCATACAAAGACCCAACAAAGAAAGAGAACTTCAGACCAATTTCCCTTATGAATATCGATGCAAAAATATTCAATAAAATTCTCCCAAACTGAATCCTAGAATACATCGAAACAATTATTCACCATGATCAAATAGACTTTACCCTAGGGATGCAGAGATGGTTCAATATATAAAAATCTATTGGTGTAATCCACTACATAAACAAACTCAAAGGAAAAAAAACCCACATGATCATTTTATTAGATGCTGAAAAAGCATTTGTCAAAACTCAACATCCCTTCATGTTAAAAGTCTTGGAAAGATCAGGAATTCAAGGCCCATACCTAAACATAGTAAAAGCAATATACAGCAAACCAATGGCCAATATCAAACTGAATGGAGAGAAACTTGAAGCAATCCCACTAAAATCAGGAACTAGACAAGGCTGTCCAGCCTCTCCCTATCTGTTCATTATAGTACTTGAAGTTCTAGCTAGAGCAATTAGACAACAAAAGAAGGTCAAAGGGATACAACCACCTGTTTTTTGTTTGTTTGTATTTTATAACTTTTTATTTTATTTTCATTTTTATTAGATATTTTCTTCATTTACATTTCAAATACTATTCCTTTTCCTAGTTTCCTCTCTGAAGGCCCCCTAAGTCTCATTGTAAAAAGAAATTCCCACAGGAGATCTGTGTATAGGAGAGTAGAATGTTTACTCTGCTGTTATGTGGTGTTGTCTTTGTGCAACTGACATCAGTATTGAATGTCCCAATAATTCTCAGCAGCAAATATTGGAAAACCAAAGTGTTAGTGTCTTTGATGATGATGACTAATAATATCTTCTTGGTCTCTTTTACTTACAGTGGGGAAGTAGTGGCCTTTGCACTGTTATTTAATAGTAATTTACAGCTGCTTCCCCTAAAAATACAAAACAAACAAAAAAAAACCCCCAAGAAACAAAAACAGTGTACTGAAGCCTGGGACATGTTTCTGAGATGCCTACAAATGTATTTACTAGGAAGGGGGTTATAACAAACTCCTCCATGCTAGATAGGCTCACTGTGCAGGTTGCTAGAATTTGGAGATTCTAAGGTCAATGTATCAGCAAAACATTTATTTTTTGATACCATGGGATCTTTTCTTTGCTTGTCACGTATATCTTGGTACTTCATTGGCTTCATAAGAATTTTCTTTTTTGCAAATGCCTCTTTCATGTTCAAAATGTAGCATATGTGTGTGTGTGTGTGTGTGTACACACCACGATAGGATACTAGATATACTGAATCAGTGAAACCTGCTGTACCCACCCAGTGAGATTTCAGCTTATTTTAACTAATTATATCTTTGTTGTCCTCATTTCCAAATAAGGTCACGTTCTGGGTCATAGTAGTTAGAAATTCAGTGTATAAATTTTAGAGGGACATAGAGAAAACTATAATATTCAAGAAAACCAACAATGAATCCTTGATGATGAGCCACACTTTTATTTCATTCTTAGTGTCTTTGTCTCCTGATTACTTGTTTAGTTTTGCCTTGAAGCTGAACACAATAAGAGTAGACTCATCCCAAACAGAACTCTGGATCTCATAGCAATACCAAGGCCAGTGATAATGGGTGTAGATGAGAGATCTATCTTGGAACAATGATTTAAAAGAAAAAAAAAAGCAACCAAGGAATTGGATATTCATTTATTTAGGTAGAGAACATGTACATTTTTGATTAATTACAATCAAGAATGTGGACATAATAAAAAGAATAATCATTCAAGTCAAAGTTTGTGTCTTTCATTTAAATTATTTATGGCCTTAGGAATTACTAGAATGAATAAAACTAATGGCTTCACAGAACTATACTGATTGTATCTTTTTACTGAAAAGTTCTTTTTTTAATAATTGAAAATTTTTATTTGACTCCTGACATTAAACATTTTTCTCAGGAAATAGTTTTGAGTTTTATTTCTTTTCTTTTTTCTTTTCTTTTTCTATTTTATTTACTCTATATCCCAATATCATCCCCCTCTCCTTTCAGTACCCACTGACACAGAACCTCCCTCTACTCCTCCCTTTACTACTTCTTTGAAAAGAAGGAGTCCCTCTCTATGTATCTCCCCTCACTGGTACATCAGATCACTGCAGGAAGATGTGCATCCTCTCCCAGAGATGTCAGGCAAGGCACAGGAACAGAATCCAAATGCAGCCAGGCAACAGACTCATGGAGAGCTTTCACTACTTTTGTTGGAGACCTAGATGCTCATCTGCTACATAAGTGCAGGAGGCCTAGGTCTAGCCTATGCTTGCTATTTGGTTGGTGATTCAGTCTCTGGGAGCCACCAAGTGTCCAGGTTAGTTAACTCTGTTGTTGTTCTTCGGGAGTGTCTGTCCTCTATAGTTTCCTCAATCCTTACCCCACTCCTCCATAAGATTTCCTGAGCTTCATTGAATGTTTGGCTATGGGTTTCTGCATTCCTTTCCATTGGTTGCTGGGTGGAGCCTCTCAGAGGACACTTATGCAAGATTCCTATCTGCAAGCATAATAGAATATCATTACCAGTGTCAGAGATTGGTTCTTGCCCATGGGTCTCAGTTTGGGGAAGTCATTGGTTGGTCATTTCCTCCTCTGCTCTGTTTGACCCTGCACATCTAGTAAGCAGGGTCTATGGGAGAGACAACATTTATTTCTTATTGTAACGTCTGTTGCTCTTCCTTGAACATTATGCTCCCACTATCAGCTAAAAGAAGGCAATATTAAAGAAAAATGATCTTTAATGAACTAATAAAATGAATCTATAAAAATGAATACGTATGATGCAAAGACTTAAAAATACTATAAATCACAGTAGGAATGGGCTTATAAAGTTCCACCTGTAGATGAGAAGTGGTCGGCAATTGATGGCTGATGGTGTGGAAGAAGTGTTCTCTAGATGTAGTCCTTGAAAGGCTGCTGTACTGGATGTACCTACCCCATTGTACATATAAGCAGCACTAATCAAACTCAATGTGTTTTTAAATGAGTACCCGAGGTTGGGAGGGAAAATTGGTGGTGGATATAGCAGGAAGCGTTGATCAAAACATATGTGCATGTATAAAACTCCTACTCCAAAAAATTAAGATATTACTGTTAGTCTCAGGACAATTTTAATTCTGGACACAATTTTTTCTGGGAGTTCCTGAGATCAACGCTTCTCTCTTTTGGGAAGGTTTACACATTACATTATTTAATTTGATAACATGGTTCTACTCCTTATTATGTGATTCCTTGCTAACATTTGACTGGTATGCTTTTGCTTGTTGGTGGAATAGAAGCTACAGGAATGGTGACTAGATCCTGGAAAGGAATGAAATTGTAAGTTTGTGGTTAATAAGAAGCCAGTATTTCTCTTTTTTTCCCATCACCTATCATGACAGTGCAATTCTGTACTCTACATTATTGCAAGTTTTAATGGTGTGATGCCTCCAACTAGTATAGTAAGACTATTCTAGAGGTCAAAGAACAAAGTTTAAAACACTTCAATGGAATTATTTATTTGCTCAATTTAAAAAATGCATAAACTGTATCTGAAACAAAATATTATTACTGAACAGAGATAGTTTGTGGCCCTTCCTTTTCCTATATCTCTGTATAAGACATATGTGTTCTATATCCCTATTATCCTTCACCTGCGGGTCCATTTTCATTCTCCTCAAGCTTTTAAAGAAATTTTCGTGATGGCTAATTACAGTTGGAGCATAGTAATCACCATTAGAAGGATGAGTCATGAGTCTTATCTGAATACTAGCACAGTCTTCTGTTATGTTTAGAATATTTTTCATTACTTTTCATGAAATTCTGAAAACTTGCTGCTTATGAAAATGAGTTGTGTATAATGTAGCCCAGCCTGTTTGTTATTTGTCTCTCACATGCACAGATATTTTGTTATCTGAGGTGACACCCTTACTCTATCTATAAACTCATCTAGATGTTTGACTGAAAAAGTGTCTGAGTTTATCTGGTTATCTAAATTTAATCTCAACATCATTAAATGTAGAAAACCCAACAAAGTATCTAAGTGACGCTAACATTTTTATGTGGATGAGGAATGCTAATGAGGTTATAGCTACAGATGTTGATCTTCTCACTGCTGCTTGATTCTTGTGCACTGTGGTGATAACATTTCTCTAGTAGATTTTAGAATATTTTGCTTGATAAACTCTATTAAACTTGATATACTTCATCAAACTGAAGATAATCTTATTGTGTCTGATCAACTAATATGCTTGAATTTTGGTGTGGGAAAATGGTGGATTTCATCAATGCTAGTGAATGTTTTCAGATTACATTCTTCTCATAAAAGGAACAATTATATAACTGTAGATACATGAGTTAGAAAACAATTCATGCAGTGGTCACTCAATAGGGCCTTTAGAAACTGTGTTTAGTTTTCTTTCCTCAAACATTCCCATGGCACCTAAAACCTAGAAAAGATACCTAGATGTGTGTTTTCTTTTAACAATTACTTTTATTAGATATTTTCTTCATTTACATTTCAAATGTTATTCTGAAAGTCCCCTATACTCTCCCCTCTCCTTGCTCCCCAACCCACCCATTCCTGGCCCTGACATTCCCCTGTACTAGGGCATATTGACATCCTTGTATAATCCCCCTTTTGTGTAACATTTTATTTATGAGATATGTTTATGAAGAACCTTTGTCTAAGAAATTACAAATTGCAGAGAGAAGAAATTAAGTGTAGTTTTCATACCATGCTCCATCCACAAAACATATATATGTATATATACATGTATGTATGCATATATGTACATGTATACATGAATAAATGCACATATGTATGCACACTTAACAGTTAAATGAGTTCAGAGTCTAGTTGGGCATCTTTACATCCCAAAAAGATTAAGTCCTTTCTTTCGTTTGTCATTCAACAGGATTCACTTCTTAAGGACAGTCTCTCCTCTAGGATGTGTAAATAGCACAGATGTTTTTGGGCTCTGCTTTTCTCCACATTTATTTTCTCAGAAAAACAGAGAAGTTTTCATGTTGACAACTGGAGTAAGAAGGAAAAAAGAATGTTTTGATTAGATACCACCTTAGATGACTAGCAATTAGGGCCGCAGGGTTTGAGGGAGGAGGTGTCTTTGGAAGTGGAGGATCCATTAAAAGGCACTTCAGGTAAGAAAGCCTTTAGGTAAAACAAATCAGGGTTTAAATTAATAAAAATAAATGGCCTTTGATCCTGATATAAACGGTAAATGTGAATTATATTTTTCATAAGTCTACTTGGATCCACTGTTTAAAAAAATAAAATATCCAGAATATACACTAAGGCTTCTCACTAATATGCTTTAATAAAGACTCTAGAATTTCCAGAGATTTAACAAACCAAAGCAGTAAGAAAATAAACACAATTAATAGCCAACAAATATTTAGGCAAAGTTTAGCATGAGTAGCATACCCTCTGGGAAATCTCTCTCCCTGTGTTTCTCCTATCTTTATGCCATCTGTGTTAAGTAGCTTTGACTTATCTACATTTTACAGATTTAGATGTGTGATCCTGGCTCAACAATTTAAAATAACAATAGAGACGTTGTTACTCTTTCTCTATCAGCTGTTACTGTGAAAATCTGTCAATTTGTAAAACACTCTTATTAGCCTCTAAAAAAGAGGCATTGTACAAGTGAAAATATGACATACTAAATCCATTGTGCCTACAACCAACAAAATAGGAGATAATATGGAAGAATTGACTGTAGAAATTATAAGAGAGAAAACAGTGTGTCAGAGAGCCAAAAAGAAGAGAGTTTTAGCGAAGTAGGTGAGTTTCACAGAGAAAATTTTGCTTAAAAACTCAAATGTTTCAGGCAATTATATTGTTTTGATTTCTCAGGTTTCTCAAGGGTGGAACTCCAGCCTCCTCTAGTGAATATACATGAGGAATCATGATATGTTAAAGATAATTTTAGAATGGGAGGTAATATTTTTTTTCAAAATGTTTCATGCAAATATCTTTCCCTCAACCCCTAACTGGAATAAGAGAAGTTAAAAGGCTTTAATAATAGGTCATAATAATTCATGTTTGTCTTTTGAATTACTTTATGGCCATTTGCTTTAATGGAAACAGTTCTAAACTTGATTATTATATTAATTACTGAAAAATAACATCTTCCAATGGATTCTAACATAAAGGTATCTGTCTTCATAGTCATCTATTATCTATCTATCATCTATCTATCTATCTATCTATCTATCTATCTATCTATCTATCTATCTATCTATCTCTACGTGTCTAGTGTCTATCCCATTGCTTTTATCCATATCTCATACTTCCTTATACTAACACAAAGCATTAGTTTTGTTAATGTTTCTGACTCATTCTATCTCATTTGTTTATTCACACTGAAGGCATAACCTAGAGTTACCAAATATTTGAAATAATGGAATGTCTAGTTTGTGACATCTTAACCTGCATTTTAAAGTATTTTGTTAATGTTGAAATGGTGTTTACTTAAATGTCACATGCCTATTATATATATATATATATATATATATATATATATATATATATATATATGGTTGTATTTAGTGCATCTGAAGAGAAAAAGTATCCGTGTTCTGATCCTGTGAACCTGTAGTTCTGTTTACATTATAGTATACCCTTTGCAGAGAGCCATGTGACTTGACTTGCTATTTTTGGAAAGCATGATGTGAACATATGTTGCTCAACATATCTGAATAAGAGTTATAAACATCTTAGACTATAAGCTCCTCAGAAAACACATTTCATTTGTGTTCAGCTGTGGTCACTTAGAGATTGTGAAGGAGGAAGGACTTTGCACCCTCAATATCCTCTCTGAAATTATTAAAGCATATGAATAAACATTACTGAGTTGAGAATATAACTCACTGGTGCAGTGTTTTCTTAACATTCACAAAGCTCTATATTCAATATCTAATATGTCAGAAGGGAAAATAAATATTAGCATTTTTTCTTTATCAATAAATATTGTCCTTTACTCTCATAAGCAAAATATGGATGACCATAACTTTGACCTGGGAATCACATGTTGATACTTCTTCTCAAAGGAAATATGAGAAAACGTTTTTTCATCTTCTCTCCTATTTTTCTTACAAACCCTAACTTCCTCATCTCTCTGGGAATTTCTGGTATATTCAGTAAGCTATAATACCATAGCTGTACACAGTTTCCACTGCTGCCTCTCCTCACCAAGGTCAATCCATGTTGAGTTCAACCACATCCATTTATCCTCCTATAAGAGTCAACTTTGTTTCTCCTTTGCCCAGAAGAATCCAATTCCTGGGGCAGACAGTTCTGTATTACACACTTACTATATTCCTAGAAACATGGGTATTGGTGTGAAAGGCACTGTCACATCCACATCTGCCTAATGCTCCTCTATGATCTTAACTGTTCTTAGAGTTCTTTGACTGCCATTGTAGTTATTTTGTTGATGATATAAGTAATTTAGGGCCGGTATCTTTAAAGAAAAACATGGATACTGTACTTTAGTCCATTAGGTCTCAGACTTGAAAAGGATTGGAATCATATAAAGGATTTTTTAAAACTATTTTCCTCTGTCAGTCCTATGACAGTTACCTCATATTTGTAGAGGATCTTCCTAGGCATACAGATAGGAGACTAGAGGTGACTATCAGGGAAGCTGATAATAGGTTTATACAAACACAGCAATCGCCATCCAACTTGGGACCTAAGTAGAGAAGAGAGAACTGTATGTAACTGATTCAAGAGGAAACTTCTAGAGTAAAAGAACTTTTGACCAAAATGCTTAGATTTTATTGGGACTATCTATTCTTCTTTTTTTGTGGAAATAAAGATATTAAGACTAAATCCAGCAATGAGAATGAAATGTAGCAGTACAGTCTGAAATATAGGTGAAAGTCTTGGTCAGATACTGCTGAATTGACTTTCTTGAACCAACTAGGGGGGCTGGTGCAATGGCATCAAAGAAGAAGTGGTGAAATCAACAACTGCTTGGCTAGTAGTGCTTATTTTATGGTCATGTTCATTTTAAAGTCACATATATGCCATCAGCTATGTGTAGTTGGGATATCTAGTGATTAAGTACATAGAAAACTTGATTATAATTGTTGAGCTCAATTGAAAAATATTTCAAGGCATTACAGTGACTCTAGGAGCTATACACATGAAGAATATCATCTAGTGGAACATCTATGAAATGGACAGCCTCTTTCTGGTAGGTCCACTTAGAAATAAAGCTAATAGGTGTATCAATTTAAGTATAAACAGGTGGTTTCAAATAACTAATGAGTAAACAATATGAAAATAGCATGTTGCAATTTTCTCTGCCTCCTCTTTCTGCGCCCAGTTCAGATGCCTATGTTACTCTCCCCAGAACCTTAATTTTGACATGTATTTCACTGTTAGGATTAAATTTTGGAACATGAAATTTTAAAAATCATGGTTTTTAAAACCATCAGCTCAAGTATTGGAGAGTCCCATCTGACTCTACTTTTATACTTCAGTTCCAGCTGTACATCAATACAAGTTCCATGATTAGGAGATGGAGTCAGATTCTGGGGTTCCCTACTCTTTGTTAAGATTTCAGCTTATGAGAACTGTGCTTGCTGAAAAATAAAACAGTAACATCTGCCTCAAAGGATTCTGAGACTAAAACAAAACAGTAATTACAGTTCTGGCCTATACTTTATGGAATTTACTCTTTCTTTGGAAGAGTAGTGGTCTCTATTTATAAAGCTTGAAGAATTTGATGTAATGCTAACACAGGCCCCTGAGGAATAGGAACAGGCCTTGACAAGTCTGATGAGCTGACTGGCTGTGGGATACAAGTACAGGGCTGTTTTTAACTCAAAAAAAGAAAAATGAGAAATTTTGAATGGAACCCTTTGGCATAGACCTATAGCCCTAGCTTTTTGGAGTCTGAGGTAAGGAGATCACAAGCTCAAATCAGCTTGTTCAACGTAGTGAGTCCTGTCTCCTAACAAAAAATACATTTAAAATTGTTGGGATATGGTTCAATGATAGGACACTTATATAGCCTGTAAAAGGCTCTAAGTTCTATCCCAAGTATTACAGAGTACACACAGACACACATACACAGAGAGAAAGGGGGTGGATAGGTAGGTGAGTGGGTAGGTGGATGGAGAGGGTGGCAGATGTAGAAAGATTTTGTTCATGATAACTATTTTTGCATTCGTTCTTATTGTTATAAGTGTTGCATTGGAAATATCTTGATTATTGGCTTGATTATAAGCTTTTCCTGCATCACTGGTGAGGGAAGAGCTAGAGGAAGGGTTTTCCTTATTTGATAGATAGAAACTATAGATGCTATGAACAATGATGTTATGAGTAACCCTTTGTTTACTAAATAGCCAGGATTACAAAGATGCAAGATTTACAAATTACTAGCCCCACCCCTCAGTTTCCTGTTCTTCAAAGCCTTCTTAGTCATTGCTTTTCCCTCAGTGAGGAAACTCTTGTGTTTCTACCCAGTGTGTCCAGCTGACTGCTAAAGGGATGGCTTGTCACATTCTACTAGTCATCTCTGTTTCATTATTATGGATTCTAGGGCCGTGTGTGTGTGTGTGTGTGTGTGTGTGTGTGTGTGTGTCTAGAGAAATTGAGCCTTTGTATTAACATTCTCTTCTTTTGTATCAGATGTCACATTAAACAGTCTTCTTTCCCCTATTTGATAAAATAGTGAATAGATCCCAGAAAATTAGGGAGGCACAGCTGTTGAAGTCATGGCAGAAGCAATGCTTGCATATTTCTGTGATATGTGGGCCTCATGCTTCTAGATTCATTCTCTGGAGATTCAGCATTTTTCTATGAAAGGCTTTTTCAGACAGATGGCATGCTGACTCTTTGCAATCTACACAACCCACCTTGCCACACGTCATATCTCTATGCTGATGAACAGAGCTGATGGGAAGTGTTAGTGTTGACTGCAATTCAGGGAAGCTATTTCCATGTCTGTGATTTGCTGAGTTTACATGATTTGTGTTTTTGTTTTTGTTTTTTTTTTAAAAAAACCTTAAAATTGATAACCATGCCTTAGAATCAGTATGCTGTGCTGAATAGACATTGCATTTTAATATAGCTAAATGCTAGATTCTGCTCTCCTCTCTGAGAATGTGTTTCAGAATGAATAGCTTGGATCTTGTTCTGAGAGGGATGCTATAAATCAGAAGAAAGTAGTGTTGAGCTGTTCAGCCCTAAGGTAGATTTAAGTCCCTCTAAACTTCACAGTGGAGTTGTTTGTATCCATGGTAAGATCAAGTGATTTACCCTAATACATTAAACTTAATGTTTTACTAAAGTAGTATGCTTTGTCTTCCTTGGACTTATCTGGTCTGATCTAATAGCTTTTCACTCCTCTTGATGATTCTGTTACATACTACTTCATTTCACTTGTGTTCTTCAAGACTCATTGTAGATTTTTTTTATATGGTAAATTACAGCCAGATGTGATTTTAAATATTCTGTAATATTTCACATGCTTGAAATGACATTAAAAAGTAATGCCAATAGTGGAAGGATTATAAATACTAGAATATGTGTCCATGATATTTGATTTATGATCCTAACATTTAAAATCTATACAAACAATATTCAAATATTTTCATATTTTAAAACATTTTGCTAGTATATGGAGGAATGCAGAAATTAGTTTCATGTTTAGGGTCAAATTATGATGAGGCTGTTGTCATTAAGTTTATTATTGGGAAGAGTTTTGGGCCCACTTTCTCTTTTATAAGTTCATATTTATAATTTATTCCTTCTTGCAAAATAATTATAGAGAGAACTCCTAGGGAATGAAACATTTTGTTGGTAGTGTAAAATAAAGAATACACTGAGATTTGAAGTGTCTTATTCTGGGACTTTTCCTCTGGATCCCTATGGCATGATGCTTTCTTGGTTTGGCTATCACAATGTAATTGCAAATGACAGCATTGTTTCTGGAGAAAAGACAGATAATTTGTGACAGTCTGTGCCATGTATGGATCTTCACACAATTGTGCAATACATTATGCACCTTCAATATATATGTGTATCTACAGGTATGTATGCATTTATATGTAAACATTTGTGTGTATACATATAAACAGGCAAACATACACACACACACACACACACACACACACACACACACACACACACACACACACCGACCTGATATCTCATTTCTAAAGACTTAAGAATATAACATGTAATTCAATCAATGCAACCAACATATTTCAAAATAACTCAAGATCTATATAGAATTTCTTATTTTCCTGATTCCATGAAAGGAAAAGATGTAATCTCAAAGTACTGACAGCCTTATGAGCTATCTTCCCACACTCAACCTTCCCACACTGAGGTTTTTAATCTCATCTTGTTTCTAAGCTTTGGTAATAATTTTTTTCCTGTAAAACTTCTCTCTCTCTCTCTCTCTCTCTCTCTCTCTCTCTCTCTCTCTCTCTCTCTCTCTCACACACACACACACACACACACACACACACACTGTCAAGCTGTGCATTTCTACTGTGCACAGAGATTGCATAATTATGAACTTAAACTGAGCCCTCCTTCCTTTGTGAAAAAAGAAGATAAATCCCTGCCTCTAAGATTTCTAGTCTAGAAAAGCACAGTGCTAACAAAGCCTAGGAAACACAAATGCTTTTACGTAGCATCATTACATGACTTTTATTTACAAGTCCTTATTGAATCTGTTTATTCCGAAAGGTGGTAGATAAGTAGAGCTTAAATGACAACAATAACAACAAAATCTCGTATTGAGGATACCAAAGGTCCAGGGCAATGATGTTCTTTTGCAGTTTCTTGCCAAATGGTTTAAATCGTTTGTGGTCTTTAGATGAGTGTTTGAATAAATGTAAGCATTTGATAAACATTGAGCATTTGAGAAATGTTTCAGTTAGTTCAGATTAGTATAGCAAAATGTCATAATACAGATAGCTTATAAACACTTTAAGTTTGGTTTCCATAGTTCCCAGAAGCCCCAAAATTCAGTATCAAATTATTAATAGACTTTCTGTATGATGAAAGCTTGCATTATTATTTGTAGATGGTGCATTCTCCCTGAGTCCTTACATGGTGGAAGGGGAAGAAGGTCCTTTGAGCCTCTATCATAAAAATATCCAAATCTTCAAGGCCTATTCACCATTCTCAGGGTCCACCTCTTAGTCACATTTGTGATTAACTTTTAACATACGTGTGCATAGACTGCATAAACATTCATACCATAGAATCTAGGATAGGAAAAGGAAAGAAAAAGAATTTATGCTACCATTTTAAAAGACAAGCTTTTGCTTCCTTTCTCCCTTCCTTTGGAGTGATCTAATAGGTACAGATGGCAGAGCTAAACTATACTATAGAAAAGGTGGAAAAAATTTGCAGTTTGCATAAAGACCTGAAGAATTGAAACCCCAAAGAGCAAAGTTGGAAGACTTTAAGGCCAGAGGTAGTGAACATCTACAGCTGAACAGCACTTGCGAGATATGATAGTGAAATTGCACTTAAGAAATCACAGCATGAATTCATTGTTTTTAATTACTGAGTAGACTCCATTGTATAAATGTACCATATTTTCTGTATCCATTCCTCTGTTGAGGGACATCTGGGTTCTTTTCAGCTTCTGGCTATTATAAATAAGGCTGCTATCAACATAGTGGAGTATGTGTTCTTATTACCAGTTGGAACATCTTCTGGGTATATGCTCAGGAGAGGTTTTGCTGGATCTTCCGGTAGTACTATGTCCAATTTTCTGAGGAACTGCCAGACTGACATCTAGTGTAGTTGTACAAGCTTGCAATCCTACCAGCAATGGAGGAGTATTCCTCTTTCTCCACATCCTCACCAGCATCTTCTGTCACCAGAATTTTTGATCTTAGCCATTCTGACTGGTGTGAGGTGGAAGTGGATGCTCACAGTCATCTATTGGATTCAACACAGGGCCCCTAATGAAGGAGCTAGAGAAAGTACCCAAGGAGCTGAAGGGGTCTGCAACCCTATAGGAGGAACAACAATATGAACTAACCAGTACCCCACCCGCCCCCCAGAGCTGTGTCTCCAGTTACATATGTAGCAGAGGATGGCCTAATCAGTCATCAATGGGAGGAGAGGCCCTTAGTCTTGGGAAGATCATATGCCCCAGTACAGTGGAATGCTAGGGCTAGGAAGTGGGAGTGGATGGGTTGGGGAACAGGGAAAGGAGAGGGTATAGAGGGCTTTGGGGATAGCATTTGAAATGCAAATGAAGAAAATATCTAATAAAATATTAATTAATAAGAAAAAAAGAGAAATCACAGCAGCTTTCACTGGATGCATATGACCTGCACTAAATCAATCAGTCTGAATCCCAGCAAAGGAGGAAAGCAGCTAATGAAATTCTACAACAACCTGGGGATTTATTGGCAAGTGATGGTTGCTGGAAGAGTAAATGCCAATTTTCTTTAAAGATTCTTCCCCTAGAGGTTACCACTGTCCCTATCCTCATGCACACTGATTTGACTCAGTGAGTTTACAAAAAGAGAACATGAAGTTGGGAAGAAATCATAAGAAGGGTGGGGATAGGTGGATTTGATCAAAATGAATTATATGAATGCATGAAATTCTTAAATAATAACAAAACAATTTGAGAGACCAAAATGGCCTTTCTCTTTGGCAATTAAGGTATGAAGAATTATCATACCTTTTCTACTCTGACTAGTTTCTCAACTGATAGGAAAAGCACCCCTAAGAATCATTTCCTGCTCGGTAACATAGTCCTAGTAGCAACAGTCATGTTGCTAAGGAAACATGGGTAACCCAGCCTGTAAAGAACAAATCAGTCTTGAGGTAGCGAACCTGCTAGCGCAGGTCAAGTGCAAATACAGCAAAACTCACTCTCCAGTTTGTCCTATTCTTTTATATAAAAAGCTTTAGGTAGCAAATAAAGTTATAGTAAGCCATGAAAAAGATGAATAGTTAAAGATGTGAAGTTAGTCAAAAGTCAAACACTGCAGATATTCTGGCATAGATTTGACATTTTTTCACAGATCTATGAATATGCATTTATCATTTTGACTTTTAAGAATGTGTAGGATGGAGAAATTTAGAGGTTCAAAATAGTTGCAACCTGTGGAAGCAGATGTCATTGGTGGTAATCTGTTTTGTATTTTATGTGGGTGATATTACTTTTATGTTTGAAAACATCTCACTGTGTGTAGGGAACTTTGCTTCCAGGCTGTGAACTAAAGAGAAGGCATCTCTGGTCCCATGTCTGTTTTTGCTAGAAAGCCTAGCATAGCTTCACAAAGCATAAGTGCTCTGAGTTGTTACCAGATGCAAGCATTTGCTAACAGCATCATGGAAGAGGTTGATTTCGAACCCAAGTTCCATGTAGAGGTTAGTACAATGATTTTCTCCTTTTTTGAAACTTAAAATGGGACTTTTCATATATTTTCACTTTATACTAGCTTACCCAAATAATTCTCAACATTCTAAGTGAATGGTTTATTTGCTGTTCTTGTGGACATTAAACTGAGAAAATATTGGATATAAAGCTGATATTGGGTCATCTACTAATCTTCTCTGAGTTCCTGCATATACACTTCAGCCTCTCCAGAAGACTTCAAGCAATTGAGGAAGGACATATTTGTTTCCTATGGGAAGATTCAGTGTAAGAAAAATCAAATGCCTACAAAAATTAAGGGTGAATATTACACACACACACACACACACACGGCATGCAAGTAGAGTGCAACTAAGTAAGTGAGTGAAGGTCTAAAAGGAGGGGAATGAGGGAAAAGGAGCAGGATGGAGGAGAATGAGACTGGGAATCTGGTTAAAATACATAAGGAATATGTGAAAATGTTCCTAAGGAGTATGTGAAAATGTTCCTAAGAAGATTGTGTGAACATTGCATGACGAAGGCAAACTAGATCGTCAGCTGCACTTACTTTGCTTTGTGTTCTCTCACTTTCATTTAATTCAGAGATGCATTCAGGCACTAAGAAGGAGCTATACCTGTTTGCTATGCTCTAGAGTACTGACATAGGCAACCTGTAATGTACTCTAAGGAACAGACTTCTTAGGCCCATGAGATAGCTCAATGGCTAAAGCTGCTTGCCATCAAGCCTGGGGTCTTGAGACCTGAGATCTGAATTTGAGTCTTGGAACACACATTGTGGAAGAAGAGAAACCAACTTCTTCAAGTTGTTCTCTGTGAAGCATGTTTACGTGGATACACACACACACACACAAAAATAAATGCTAAAATAATATCTTAAAAGAATAGAATTTACCACTATACCCTACATTTTTTTCTCACTGGAAACTACCAATTCTAATATCTTGTTTATATGTCTACATTCCCTCCAGACCTCTTGTCTTCTGCCTTGGTACTAAAATTCAAGCCTGTTTGGAGCCTGGTATTTTCTGAAAACTCATTTTCTCATATTCTTCTCAGATGTCATTCCAATGTTCCTCACTGCTGATGCCCTAAAGCTAACATGACTGGGTACTCACTGTGTTCCTGCACTCTAGTGACTAAGTGTCACTGGGAAAAGTCACAAACATTCAGAAAACAAAACCTCATGGCCTATCTGAACTGTGCCCTTAGCACTACTCAAAGCCACATGCTGAGTTATTTTCTTCTCTAAGTACCAGATATCCCTACTGTCTTTTTTCTTTTTTTTTTCTTTTCTTTTCTTTTCTTTTCTTTTCTTTTCTTTTCTTTTCTTTTCTTTTCTTTTTCTTTTCTTTTCTTTTCTTTTCTTTTCTATTTTTTTTTACTATCTTACTTCTGATAGACTTTCATTTCCTCCAATTCCTACTACCAAACCTGCAATGTTAGCTATATCTGAATCTAGTCTCACATCAACCCTGCAGCAAGCCTGTTTCTCCACACTCCCTTCAAACCATTCTTTGCTTGTGAAATGCTAGAATGCTACCACCATGATCACCTGGTGACTGCTTCATGTGTCATCACTGCTCCAGAGGCTGTAGGAAAGGAGAGAATGGAAGCAATAAATGAGGTACACTAAGTCTCACTCAATAGCCAACTTTATTCAGAGCCACAGACAATTTATACTCTGGGGGTTAAGAATGGTCACATAAGTAAAGTTCTCATAAGTTTATGCTATATACAGCCACAAGGACAAGCTGCAGTGGCAATAATATTTTTTTCCATAGAAGCACATAAAGGATAGTATAAACATTTAATTGAATAACAAAAGCAAACAATAATGAGCAACCTGAAATAAGTGCACTCCTATCTGCTAGACCTAGGAGAAACAAAAGCGCACATTGCAAAAATAATTCCATGTTTTAATGAAACTTATATCACAAGACTCTTGTTTGATTGGAAGATTCTCACATGACTCCAAACCTGGACCATGTTTCAACAATTGTATTTTCCTTAAATAATTTTTTATATAATACAGACTTTAAAAGTTGCTGAAGTCCTGAGAGTCTCTCATCTCCCAGGTCTCTGGTATTTTCTAGAGGGTCCCACCATGACTGCATATTTCCATTCATTTTGCTGGCCCTCTGGGCTTCTCTCCTATCTCCCATATCCCTTCATACTTGACCTTATTCCCTTTCCCTTCCTGTTCCCCTCTTTCACCCAGATCCCTCCCTTTCTCTGCCTCCTGTGATTATTTTCTTCCCCCTTCTGTAACTGAAGCCTCCTCACGTGGGCATTTCTGTTTGATATGCTTCTTACAGTCTGTGGGCTATATTCTATTTATTCTATGCTTTTTGGCAATATCCACTTATCAGTAAGTACATACTATGTATGTACTTTTCAGTCTGAGTTATTTCAGTCAAGTGATATTTTCTCATTCCATCCATTTGCTTGAAAAAATTCATGATGTCCTCCTTTTTAATAGCTGAATAGTATTCCAATTTGTAAATGAACCACATATTCTGTATCCATTTTTCCATTAAGGAACATTGGGGTTACTTCTAGCTTCTGGCTATTATGAATAAGGCTGCTATGAACATGATGGAGCATGTGTCCTTGTGGTATGATTGGGCATCTTTTGGGTATATGCCCAAGACTGGTATAGCTACATCTTTTGGAAAAACTATGCCCAATTTTCTGAGGAACTGCCAGACTAATTTGCAGAGTACTTGTACCAATTTGCAGTCTCACTAGCAATGAGGAGTGTTCTTTCCCCACAGCCTTGCCAGTATCTGCTGTCACTTATACTTTTGATCTTAAATATTCTAACTTGTGTGAGGTGGAATCTCAGTCATTTTGATTTACATTTTCCTGATGACTAAGGACTTTGAACATTTCTTTAAGTTCTTCTTGGCCATTCAAGATTCTTCTGTTGTGAATTCTCTGTTTAGCTCTGTACCCCATTTTTAATTGGGTTATTTGGTTTTTTTGGAGGTTAATTTCTTGAGTTCTTTATACATTTTGAATATTCACCCTCTATTAGATGTGGGTTTAATGAATATTTTTTTCTCCAATCTGTAGGTTGCCAATTTGTTCTATTGACAGTGTCTTTTGCCATACAGAAGCTTTTCAGTTACATGAGGTCCCATTTATCAAGTGTTGATCATAGATCCTGACCAATTGAAGTTCTGCCCATGAAATTTCACCCCCTGCTAATAAGTTCAAGTCTCTTTCTCACTTCTTCTTCTATTTGATTCAGTATATCTGTTTTTACTTTGAGATCCTTAATCTACTTGGACTTGAGTTTTGTGAAGGGTGATAAATTTGGATCTATTTTCATTCTCTTACATACAGACCACCAATTAGACCAACACCATTTATTGAAGATGCTTTCTTTTCTTCACTGTATGTATGGCTTCTTTGTCAAAGATCAATTGTCTGTAAGTGTATGGTTTTATTTCTATATCTTTAATTTTATTCCATTGATCAACCTATCTGTCTCTGAACCAATACCATGCATTTTTAAATCACTATTGATCTGTAATAAAACTTGAGGTCAGTGATGGTGATTCCCCCAGATGTACTTTATTGTTGAGAATTGGTTTTGCTATTTTGGGTTTTCTGTTTTTCTATGTGAAGTTGAGAATTGCTTTTTCCATGTTTGTGAAGAATTGTGTTGGAATTTTGATGGGGATTGCATTGAATCTGTAGATTGCTTTTGGTAGGATGGCCATTTTTGCTATGTTAATCCTAGGATTCAATGGGGGTTGACCTTAGCCAAAATGTTCAACACTGAGGAGAGGGAACTCTAAGATTCTACTCCCAATAGAGAAAAAGGGTTACCAACTCACAGTAAGAATTTCTGACACAGAATTGTTTCTGTCTAAAAGAACTGCAGAGACAAAAATAGAGAAGAGACTGAGAGAAGGCAGTCCAATGACTGGCCCAACTTGGGATCCATCTCATGAAGGGATGCATTGAGACTTGACAATAATACTGATACTATGATGTGCTTGCAGACAGAAGCTTAGCATGGCTGTCCTCTGAGATGCCCTGCCAGCACCTGACTGAGGCAGATACTGATACATATACCCAATCATTGGACTGAAGTTACATACCCCTATGGAGGGGAGGGCAACCCCATAGGATGACCAGCAGTCTCAACTAACTTGGACTCTAGGTTCTTCCAAGAGACTGAACCACCAACCAGGGAGCATACAGGGGCTGGTCTGAGGCACCTTCAGCACATATATCACAGAGGATTGCCTGGTCTGGTCTTAGTGAATGAAGATTTGAGTAATTCTTGAGGGACTTGAAGCCCCAGGGAAGGGGGAAGTCTGGTGGTGTAGGGAGCAACCTCTTGAAGGGAAAAGGGAGGGGGAATGGGGTGATGAACTGTGGGATGGGGGCCAGGATGGGGGCAATGACTGGAATGTAAATTAACAACAACAACAATATTAATAATAGTAATAATAATAATAAAAGAAAAATTTTGCTGAAGTCAAGCATCTAACAAAAATAAACCATGCTTTCATTTTGAGCTAAATATCATCTTCAAATGAAGGCATATAGACTGTTGCACCTCCACTGAAATGAGGTGACTTTCTTTCTCAACGGGAATGCAAGTTCACCTCTCACCCATTAATAGCAGAGGGACAATTCTGCCTCTCAGAGCACTAGGAATTTTAGTTTCCATGTCTTACATAAACTGAAGAACATGCCTGCAGTACAAGTACAACATAAGCAATTTTCTTCTCTACTACTTGTTACTTAAGAGAACCTGAACTCTAACATTTACAAGAAAGAAATAGGACCATCAGCCCCAGTGCAGACTTGTCCAGGTGAAGACACAGTGCTTAGACAAAATGGAAATGGAATACAGGTATCATTCTCAGGACTAGAAAACCAAGAATCTTGGAAGTTTTGAGTAGAGGAGGAAGGAAGTTGATCAGGCATGTGACCTGAAGTGAGGATCAACAGAATCATATTCATCAGTATCAAAGAACATCATAAATTGAATCATGAGTCATTTTCATTTATAGGCTAAGAGATATTGATGAACCCCTTCAGATAAATACTAAAATGAACTCCAATTCACTTGAAGCTTCAGTTAATGAGTGAGAATGAATTCGAATGCAAGAACAAACTGTGAGCAGCTACTTGTAAACTCAAATTTGTCCTGACTGTGTCAGTGAGTTAAAAATTAGAGTTGCTTTCTTTTCATTTTGTCTACATAGAAAATTGATGCAAAAAGAGTTTTTAGAATGTCATAAATTGTGCTGAGACATTGCCTCCACTTTAGCAAAGCATGAGACATTTGAAAACTCCATATTTGAGCCCTATCCTGAAGGATATGTTTCAGCAGATCTAGAATATTCTCTAGGAATGTATACTTCTGTGAGCTCTACAGTGCTTGAGATATTCCACAGTTACAAAGAGTTAACTGCTATCTGGTTTAAAACCTCTTTGATGGGTTAGCATAAGTTCTGCCTCCCAAAAACATCTGAGCAAGATCTGCAGTGGCATTGTATACATCTCAATTTTCCTGCATCACTCTCTGTTTCTCCTAGGTGACATTATCTGGCTTTTACAGTGTCAAATACATGTTTTATATTGTGTTCTGCATTTCAAAGAAGTTTTCAAATGATCCTGATAAAGGATTATTTAGGTAATTCTAAATACATGTAATTAAGAATATTATAGAATGGGAAGAGAATTAGCTGTTTTTCTTAACTTCTCTAAAACTTCATTTCTCATACGTAAAGGGAACTATACAGATGAAACTAAAAAGCTCACTAGGGATACTTTAATCATTGAATTTTTATTGATTACTTTATTTGTGGGAAGTGAGTGAGACCACCGTGATCCCTGTTTAACCTGAGCCTGCGCACTTGGATGATCCTGTACTGCCTGCCTGCTGAGTCACTGGACTATCATGGTGCACCCTAGCTGAACTCTGACCGGATGGATCCAGGAGAGGGGGGAGGGATTAGGTCAGAGGACTGAAAACAGGATGTGACCCGGGGGGCAAGGAGAATGCTGTGGGAAAAAGCTGTAAACAGTTCAGTTGGAGAAGGCAGTTGGAGAAAGCAGTTGAAGAGAGCAGTTGGAGTTAGTTGGAGCCAGGAGAGGGTTAGAGAAAGCTGTTTGTGAGAGGGAGAGGAAAAAGTTGCTAGGAGAGATAAAGAAGAAATCTGCTTGGAACCTTCCTTGGCGTTTGTGTTGTTTTTCCCTGTCTCTGCCAGTCGGAGTTCCAGGGTTTTCGACATTTATTTACTTTACAACCAGATCATAGCTAACCCCCCTCCTCTCTTCCCAATCTTTCCCTCACTTTTGATGGTGTTCTTTGCTTTACAGAAGCTTTTCAGTTACATAAAGTCCCATTTATTAATTGTTAATCTTAGTGTCTGAGCTGTTGGTGTTCTGTTCAGAAAGTTGTCTCCTGTGCCTAGTTGTTTGAGGTTTCTCCTCACTTTCCAGTTTTATGTTGAGGTCTTTGATCCAATTAGAATTGAATTTTTTACAGGGAGATAGATAAGGATTTCTTTGCATTCTTCTACATGCAGACATCCAGTAAGTCCAGCACCATTTGTTAAAGATGTTTTCTTTTATTCTCTTTTGTAGTTTTGGCCTCTTTATTAAAAAAAAAAAAATCAAGTGTCCATAGGTTTGTGGGTTTAATTCTGGGCCTTCAGCTTGATTCCATTGATCAACCTCTTTTTATGCCAATACAATGCAGTTGTTATTAAAATTGTTTTGTAGGACAGATTGAAACCAGGAATGGTGGTAATTCCAGGAGTTCTTTTATTGTACAGATTGTTTTAACATCCCTGTTTTTTTTTTAATTTATTAGATATTTACTTTTATTACATTTCAAATGTTGTCCCCTTTCCTGGTTTCACCTCCAAAAACCACCTATCTCCTCTCCCCTCCCCTGCTCACCATATGCAGCTGGAGCCATGAGATCTACCATGTGTACTCTTTTGTTGGTGATTTAGTTCCTGGGAGCTCTGGGGGTATTGGTTAGTTCACAATGTTGTTGTTCTTACGGGGCTACTAACCTCTTCAGCTCCTTGGGTCCTTTCTCTAGCTCCTTCATTTGGGACACTGTGTTCAGTCCAATGGTAGGTTGTGAGCATGCACCTCTGTGTTTATCAGGCACTGGTGGGGCCTCTCTGGAGACAGCTATAACAAGCTTCTGTCAGTAAGCACTTGTTGGCATCCACAGAAGTGTCTGGATTTGGTGATTGTATGGGATAGATTCCCAGATAAGGCAGTCTCTGGATGGTCCTTCCTTCAGTCTCTGCTCCGAACTTTGTCTCTGTAACTACCTCCATGGGGATTTTGTTCCCCCTTCTAAGAAGGATCAAACTATCTACACTTTGGTCTTCCTTCTTCTTGAGTTTCAGAGCTTTCACATGTGCTATTAAGTCACTAATATGAGCTGTTCTTGATTTCTTTATGAAGGCACACAGTGTTAAAGGCATTTTTAACATTGCCTTCATTGTGTTCCATGAGTTTGGGTATGTTGTGTATTCATTTTTATTGAATTCTAGAAAATCTTTGATTTTTTCCTTGACCGTGTGGTCATTGAGTTGGGACTTGTTCAGTTTTTATGGGTTTGTAGGCTTTCTGTTGTTTGTGCTGTGGTTGACATCCAGCTTTAATCAATGTTGGTTTGATAAGATACAAGGTTATTTCAATTTTCTTCTGAAATTTGCTTTGTGTACAAGTATGGGGTCAATTATGGAGATGTTTCCCTGGGGTGCTAAGAACGTATTTTCTTTTATGTTTGAGCAAAATGTTTTCTAGATATCTATAGATATGCATTTGATTCATAACATCTGTTACTTTCATTATTTCTCTGTGTAATTTGTTTTTGATGATCCTGTCCACTGGTGAGATTGGGGTATCGGAGTGTCTTGCTATTAATGTATAGGGTTCAATGTGTGATTTAAGCTTTAGTACTGTTTCTTTTACAAATGTGCATGCTTTTACATTTGGGACATAGATATTCAGAATAGAGATTTTTATCTTGGTGGATTTTTCCTTTGATTTGTATGAAGTACCCTTGCTCATCTCTTTGGATGAATTTTGGCTAAAAGTCTATTTTGTTAGAAATTAGAATGGTTACTTGGCTTGCTTCTTAGACCTGTTTGCTTAGAAAATATTTATTCAGCCCTTTACTCTGAGGTAATGTCTAGCTTTTTTGTCTGTATACAACAGATCCATTTTCACATCCATTCTGTTTGCCTGTGCCTTTTTATTGGGGAATTGAGTCCATTCATGTTAAAAGATATTAATGACCAACGATTGTTAATTACTGCTATTTTGATGTTGGTGGTTGTTATTGTTATTGTTGGTGTGTGTGTGTGTGTGTGTGTGTGTGTGTGTGTGTGTTTGTGTGTGTGGTGTTTCTATTTTTTTGGTTCTACTGGTGTAAAATTATGTATTTCTAGTACTTTCTTGGGTGTGGTTAATTTCCTTGGTTTAGAGTTTTCCTTCTCTAGTCTCTTCTGTAGGACTGGATTTGTGAATAGATATTATTTAAATTTGGTTTTGTCATGGAATATCTTGCTTTCTCCATTTATGATGATTGAAAGTTTTGCTGGCTGTTGGCATCTGTAGTCTCTTAGAGACGACAAGGCATCTGGCCAGGCCCTTCTGACTTTTAGATTCTCTGTTGAGAATCCAGGTGTAATTTTGATAAGTCTAACTTTATATGTTACTTGATTTTTTTTTTCATTTGAAGCTTTAATTCCTTTGTTTTGTACATTTAGTGTTTTGATTATTATGTGGTGGGAGAATTTTCCAGTCTACTTACTATTCTGTATGCTTCTTTGTATGTTTATGGACACCTCTTTCTTTAAGTTAGGGAGAATTTTTTTTATGATTTTGTAGAAACTATTTTCTGGACCTTTGATCTGGGAATCTTCTCCTTTCACTATTATTCTTAGGTTTGCTCTTATCATAGTGTCCATATTTCTTGAATGTACTATGTTAGAAACCCATTAGATTTAATATTTTCTATGTCAGATATATTGATTTCTTCTATTGTGTCTCCGACACTTGATATTCTTTCCTCCATCTCTTGAATTCTGTTGGTGATACTTGGGTCTGTAGTTCCTGTTCTCTTACCTAGGTTTCCCATCTCCAGGTTTCCCTCTGTTTAAGTTTTCTTTATTGCTTCTATTTCTATTTTCAGGTCTTGAACAGTTTTATTCATTTCCTTCATCTGTTTGATTGTTTTTTCCTGAATTCCTTTAAAGTTTTTATTTATTTCCTCTTTAAATGCTTCTATCATCTACATAAGATTAGATTTAAAGACATTTTCTCGTGCTTCAGCTGTTATGATATCCAGGGTTTAATAGCAGGCTAGCTGGGCTCCTGTCTGGGGCTTTGCAGTTATTACAGGTTTAGATGCTGATTTCAGAGTTTATCTTTATTGGATGAGTGGCTTTTGTTTGTTTATTTGTTTTGTTTTGTTTTGTTTTGAATGTTTCCCATTTTCTTTCTGCTTTTACTTTTCTCTGGCCTGAGTGGCCTGGAGTTCTTGTAACTACTTAGTGCTCAAGTCCAATAGGGTGTCTCCTCTTGGTTTTTGTGGCTTTTGTGTTCTGTGGGATTTCTGGTACTACCTTTGACCCTGGGGTACATAGTACCAGTGTAGTCTGGGTTCCTTGGTGCTTGTGGGCCACCAGGAAATCAAGCTAGGTTTTGGCTGGAAAATGAAATCCAGGTGATGAGATGTAGTTAAAAGCTGATGGGTGTGTTTTAGGGGAATATGATTTCAAGGGCTTGGGAAATATGATTTCAAGGGCTTGATAACTGTCCCAGGTCTTCAAGGAAACCAGGCAGGGTTGAGGGGCAGGAGATGGGTGGCAGAGTATTTAATGCAGTTTACTGTTATTTGGAGTATTTTCAGGGGAGGTGGCAGCCTGGGGCTTGGAAGAGGGAGGGGCTTATCTGGTGTCACTGGGGCTGGCAGGCTTCCAGAAAATCTGATCATTGAATTTTTTAAACACATTTTAAATGCCTTATGTTGGAAACTAAAAACTTAGTTGCTGATCATGGGAAAAATGTGAATTTCACCTTTTTAAGGAATAAAAGATAATACCTACGTAACTAATTCACATACCTACCTGTCTTGCAAAAAAACTTTGGAATTTGACCTAATTGTTCCATATCTTTCATCTCTGTTTTGGTGTATCAAATTTCAGTGAATATTTCTGCTTTTTTTTTTTTTTTTTTTTGAGATACTTTTAAACACCGCTTGCTGAAAACTCTACAGAAGCTAGAAAACTAAGCCTGAAACAAGACATCTTTCATTGTATACCTAGAAAAAGGATGCAAGTTTTGAATCTGGCAGTTATTTTCCACGTAGACAACAACATCCATTAAACTGTTAATATTATTAATAGTGATGCCTTAGGTCCTTTGTCAACATAGCACAGAGTGATGTATCTGTTGTGAGTAAAAAAAAAAAAAGAAAAAAAGAAAAAATCTGTGATGAGCAGTTCAGACATCATATTCACGTACAGTCTCTCTCACATTCTTCTCAGAACTATTTTTCCATGATGCCTTTCATGTACACAAAGGATGGCAGATATGAGTGGTTAAAGTGTAATTGGTAGTGTGTTCTTTCATTGTTGGCCTTAAAGGTGACTGATGTTTGAACTTGTTCATCATTGACTCCCTGGCATCCAAAGCCTTTGCTTTGACTGGGCTTGTCATGACAGAAGGTTAACAGACTAATATACTCTTGTGCTAACACGAAAGGAAAAATCTTCCCCCTTTACCAGAGTAGAAAAAGAATAAAGATGTAGTGAGTAATGTGGCCATCATTGGAAACAAAGACTCAATTTAGCTGCAGGCCCTTGTTATGACTTTTAACAGGAGAAAATAGTTTTTGACCTGATCAATCTAGCCATACATTTAATGACTTTCATTCACACTACTTATTCTTTTCATTATTTTGTCACTAAGAATAATGACAATTATATTTTTGAAGAAAAAGTTATATTTATTTATTATGGTTTTTGGCTATTTTATGCATAGATATAATCTGCCATATGAAATGAATTGTTAAAGAGTAGAAAATGAGTAACTTTTGACTTTGAACAAAAATAGCCATATTTTTGTACTTTAAAAATTCAAATTGGTCAATGAGACTGGATCATATTTTGCATTACTTCATTTAATTTGGGATACAGGTCATCATATTTGATATGATATACAGTATTGCAGTCTTCATGGTTTCTTTCCCATTTCTTTTTTTATTTACATTTTTTATTAGATATTTTCTTTATTTACATTTCAAGTGCTATCCTGAAAGTTCCCTATACTCTCCCCCCACCCCTGCTCCCCTACCCACCCATTCCCACTTCTTGGCCCTGGCATTTCCCTGTGCTGGGTCATATAAAGTTTGCAAGACCAAGGGGCCTCTCTTCCTGATTAGGCCATCTTCTGCTACATATGCAGCTAGAGACACGAGCTCAGGGGGTACTGGTTAGTTCATATTGTTGTTGCACCTACAGGGTTGCAACCCCTTTCAGCTCCTTAGGTACTTTCTCTAGGTCCTTCATTGGGGGCCCTGTGTGCCATCCAATAGCTGACTGTGAGCATCCACTTCTGTGTTTGCCAGGCAACTGGCATAGCCTCACAAGAGACCGCTATATCAGGGTCCCTTCAGCAGAATCTTGCTGGCATGTGCAATAGTATCTGGGTTTGGTGGCTGATGATGGGATGGATTCCCCCAGATGGGGTAGTCTCTGGATAGCCCATCCTTTCATTTAAACTTAGCTACTTAGACACAAAGCATTAATTCCTAATGAAGGCATGTGATTCTCCATGGATGCTAGTGTGAGGGTTTAGAAACAATGTATACCATACTAGCCCTTTCAATCTCTCTCTCTCTCTCTCTCTCTCTCTCTCTCTCTCTCTCTCTCTCTCTCACACACACACACACACACACACACACACACACACTCACACACTCACACACACACACTTCTTTCTCCTCTTTCTCTTTTACGCCTTTCCTTTACCTCTTGTGCTCCATGGTAATCTTTTTCTCTTTTAATTTTGAAATTCAGATAACGAGATCAGAGATAGAGATTTAAAAATGATCAGCTTATTTAAAATATGACATTTTTATATTACTAGGGATTGGGATACAAATTATATATAATCCTCATACATTTTCTTTCTAATTGGTGATATATTGACTGTTTAATATCTTTAACAGACAACATAGCCATAGTTATAATTTCTGATATGAATGTATCATCTAGTAGAACATGCTAATTCAAAAGTGAACTGCTTATAGCTCTTGTCTATTAGAATTGGTTTTACTGTTTCATAAACACATGTTGAACATTGTAAGAGTTCAGCTTAATACTTACAATGATATTTTGTATTTTTATTATATTACATTTTTTGGTAGCATATATGAGTATATTTAACTGTTGACTGTATATGAATAGACACATATATGAATATCTATCACTCTATGTCTACCTATAGCTAATATCTATCACTCTATCTAACTATAGCTACATATACATACACACACACACACACACACACACACACACACACGTATATAAACACACACATATATTATTTTCTCAGCAACTTTGTGGTTTTATTGTTGTCCTGAAGAGCACAATAATGATCAGAGGAGAACCAGGCATTAGAAAGGATTTTCAGCTAATGAGGGGTTGTATTAGCTGGAACACAGCACTTTCTAACCCAGGAACTCTCACATGGAAAATTTACAAAAGAGAGTCTTGCTGCTGAATTCCATTTTCTCCTGTCTACCCCGATCATTTCCATTACAGAGGAGGAATTCGTGCTAGTATTTTCAAGGTTAAAGTTTTTACATGCATATGTATAATCAGTTTTACATATAATGTGAGATTGCATTGGATAGCATAGAGTTGCTCAGATAAGCAAATGACATTTTACTATTTAAAAATTAAATTTTTTTCTTTTCATTTTATCTAGATCCATCAGCAGTGAGAGAAAGAAACATACAGAGAGAGATAGAAAGAGTGAAAATGGGGGGCACTTTGAATGGGTAACTGGTCACACAATTAAAGCTATTAATACTTCATATCAAATCAGTCAAATCAAATATTGAGGGGACTGTGCTCCTAGGGAATTCTATACTCAGAATCTCCAGCTTGAGTATAGCTTTTTTTTTTTTTTTTTTTTTAACATTCAGTTTTGAAAGCCCTTGATTTCAATTTTCTTTTTCACATGTTGGGTACATTTTATTGGAAGCACCATGAGAGAAGGATGAAAGTATGTTGCCATAGTAATTATCTCCATGTAGTTTGGAAGGCTATCATGGGAAATTAGGCAATTAATAAAATGTTGTTATAACAATACCATCCTAAATGATTCTCAAAGTAACAAAATATAACAAAGATAATATCTTTACATCTAAAAAGTCATGTTCCCATGGAAATAGGACTCCCAGATTCTCATGAGGATACACCACTAAAATAATACCCAAAATGAACAATGGCTTTATTAAAATAGAAGACAAAGCCCAAGCATAGTCACTATTTAAATTTAGCATTTTTACATATGCAGGCTTAGTATAAAATCCCACGTTGATTTTCTTAAGTCAGTTTTGTCACATTCCCTTATTCTTCATCCCTACCCACAGATGACTGAAAATGAGCACATGATTGATAACTTATCACCAGTTATCTTTGACAGTTCTGCTCTGTGTTCGTGCATTATCTGCAATAGAGTGTTCACTGACCTAGTGAGCAGAGGATGTTGAAATTGACAGGGATTAACCTGTCCAAATAGCCAAGCTGATAAGTGATGAAGCTGGATTTTGAACTGAACACTACATTGAGGGCTACTACTCTGTGTTTAGGAGCAGTTGTTGCTCTTTCAGAGGATCTGAGTTCAGTTTTCAGCTCACAATCATTCAAAACTCCAGTTCCAGGGTATCTAATGCCTTCCTTTGACCTCATGCATATGGTGAATATACATGAATGCAAGCAAAATACCCATACACATAAAAATAAATAAGTCTAAAATATTTAGAGAATAGTTTTTTTTTTAAAGAAACTGAGCTATGATCATCTTCTCAGGATTTATTTAATATATGTCACAAAAGAAAATTTTAACTGCCACTTATTTTGTAAATAAACAAATGTTATTTTCTTTCTAAAAAACAATTTTTTTTTGAGACAGGGTTTCTCTGTATAGCCCTGGCTGTCCTGGAACTCACTTTGTAGACCAGGCTGGCCTCGAACTCAGAAATCTACCTGCCTCTGCCTCCCGAGTGCTGGGATTAAAGGCATGTGCCACCAAACCCAGCTAAAAACAATTTTTATAATTGGATTACATCATACCCTTTCCTTTATACCTTCAAAACTCTCTCATATACTCCTCTTTCTTATCTTTTAAATTTGTGATCTCTTTTTTCATTAATTATTGTAATATGTATATATGCATATCTATTTAAAAAAAAATAAAACACTTTGCTTTGCTTTGCTATTTGCACCCAAGAGAAAGAAGCATATTTGGGGTTGAAGTGGCTAATCTCAGTTGTGTTACCTAACCAGAACATCTCAGCATTCTAAAATGGGGACTAAACTAGGTTGCATTTGTCCTGCAGGCTTCTTTCCCCTCTCAGGAATATCCCCTGCCTCCCTGCCACTGGCACCATATGCTGCCATTTTAATGACTTGACTTAATGGCTTTACATCAACTTTATTTTCTCTTTCAGACCATTTACATAACACAAACCCACTGTGAGAGAATGTTCTGTTTCTAAAGTGAAGAGTTATGCTATTTCAACCCCTTACTTAGTAAGAAGAGAATGGTTACTTTACAGTGTGAAAATAACTAAAAAGGGCCCAGAGATAGAAGCAGAGTTCTCTCTTCTCTGCTGAAAAATTTGAGTCTTCCCTTTATTTCTGATTTTTTTTTCCCCAGACAAACTTCAAGATTTTGGGACTCATGATATGTTGACAGAGCTTCTGGAGGGAGAGCATTGTCGAGCTTTGTCTCACCTCTGCTTGTTTCTAGAATGTTTGGAATAGGATGTTCTGTTACAATACAGTGCTACCTGTGCTGAGAAACTAGAAAAGGGAAGACCTGTGTACAAGGCTACTTTATTTTGTTCAGAAGCCTGGATGTCAAATAAGATAAAACTTTTGTGGCCAAACATAATACCCCAGAATTGTGAAGATATGCACAAAGTAACCTTATAGTCTGGTGACAGGTCTATAATTTAGTATGTAATTATTAAAGAGAACTCTGGAAACCTCTTTAAAATATTTATGAAAGTATGTACTTAGGCCAGATTTTCTTTTCTACAAGACATATCCTATTAAAGTAGTTAATAAAGTGTGTGAAGGAGACCCTTGTTCAGTGGGGATTCCCTCTTAGAAACCAAGGTTGGGCACAAACCACACCCAAATACCTGTTTTCACAGAGAGATTCTTTACTAACAGGGGAAGAAATATTAAAGTGCTGCTCTGACTGTGGAAGAAAAACAACAGCAAATGAATTTGTGTAAATTTTAAGAGGAGAAAAAGGGAAGGTCTGTGTTTGAATGGTCTCGGATGTGGTGGTATGCTTTGATTGGTCATGTTAGTAAGGTAAAACAAAGAGGGCTTTTGTTTGCTGTACTCCAATATCTGGACCTGATAGTCAGCCCCAGGAGAAAGAAGTAGCCCAAAAAGGAAATGGACCTTGGGGGGCTAGGTTTAGGAATGTAATCTAAAGGATTTTAGCAAGACATAGGGAAAGGAGGAAAACTTAAAGGTCTGCCAGAGCCATTCTTACCATACTCAAACTGGCCAGAGTTCCTTCCATGTGTACAGGTATAGCATGTGTGTTGGTTATAATGCAGAATGAAACCAGAAACTCTTACACCCCAATCTCAGAAACAACTAATTTCAGACAATTCACAATACAAGGCTGGTTAAAATTTAAAAGAAAAAAATTACCATGTAGCAAGATAACATTTTATAACCCCTTCTTATCTCTATCAACTGCCTATCTAAGCTGCTTTCATAAACAAATGGTTACAATATATTGTGGTTTGCATGTCACTGCCAGCTATGATTCCATGTCCTTTGTTTCTTCCCTGTCAGGGTGTCCAAATGCTGCACACCGGGCTGAAAGGATGAATCTGAGTCCAGAGTGTGTGAGGTCTTCAGGATTCCAGTCCTGAAGTGAGACTGGGAGTGAGTGCAATAGGTGTTAGAGGATGGAGAAGGATTTTTAATGAAACAGCTTTCTTAGCTATGCATATGCCTTTCTTTAGTATGGACTTATATGCATATACTTTTTTTTCTTCAGGGCAAACCAGAGCTATATATGAACCTTGGAGAGTGGGAAGGGATTCTTCTTAAGATAAAGTTTCACTGGGTGGAGTTTCGTTGGCCTAATTTGTATGGAGAGGCAATTCCAGGAATCCCAGGCTGGGCAGGTTCTTATTAGGAAAGAGGAAATTAAACTTGTAAGTTTGCCAAGGACTATGCAATATTCCTGAATGGAGGTTCTGGATCAGAGGAGAGGGAACCCTGGTAAGAAAAGGGAGTCCTCCATTTTTCATGAACCTAATAGGAGCTATTCAAACATGGTAGACTACAACCTTAGTAGTAAGGTGCACCAATATATTATTTAATAAAGCTTATTACTGATATAATTTAACTATTATCCACATGCAATAGATAATATATTTACTCATCATAAAGTCTGAGAAACAGCATACAAGGTATTAAAATGGCTAAATATATATATTTTTCAAAAACTATATATATTATATTAAGGAAGAACATTTTCTTCCCTCTCCTCAAAAATAAAACTATGATATTTGGCCTAAATTTTAAATTTTCTGTGAATCATGATGGTTATAGTTAATCCTCGAAGATGTAGGCTTAGAAATGATCAAATTAATTCAAGCAGAGAAATCTCTATCTAACAACAAACTACTTCTATTTTTTTCAGTCTTTTCTGTCTAACAATATTTGGGGCTGGGGGAGGGTTTGGATTGGATGTCAGCTTTACTGGTGATAAAAAAATATGCAGTGAGAATGTGTCTGATTAATATTAAATAGATTATGGTAACAAATTAAAATGCATTGACCTTCACATCATATCCATACTATCTCTTTTCACAAGAACACTCAAAGCATCACATGAAGGTCATGAAGATGTGCAACCCTCATCTTGTTGTTTATAGATCTTCACTTACCTGAATGTTAGATCCAAAGAGAACAGGTAGTCACATGAGTCAACACCAGTATCATAGTATTTTCTCAGTACAGAATCTAGAATCTGGCCTGAAACACACATATTTAACAGTAAGAACTCATGTGACTCCAAAACCTCAAAATGCCTTAGGAAATGAAGAACAGCTCCTCTCCAAGGTCTCTGCATCATGTGTGTCTCTGTATAAACCACTTTAATAATGATGGAGAGATTTGGATATGTCATGTATACTTTAACAGGGTAAATCTAGCAAGTATGGGCAGTACAGCATGACTGTTTGGGTAGCAGATGAAACACCATTCAAGATTTCCATCTATTCCCAGCACTTGGGAGGCAGAGGCAGGCGGATTTCTGAGTTCGAGGCCAGCCTGGTCTACAGAGTGAGTTCCAGGACAGCCAGGACTACACAGAGAANAAACCCTGTCTCGAAAAAAAAAAAAAAAAAAAAAAAAAAAACCCAAAAAAAAAAAAAAAAAGATTTCCATCTATGAAAGTTTTGCCACTCTCAGCAAGGAATATTAATATGACAGTTATCCATTAATGAGGAAATAATTGTTCATTTGATGTTTACCTTTTCTCTTGATTCTTAGCAAAGCATCATCTAAGAAGGTAGAGTTAGAGGATATCTGAGTGCCTATAAAGCTAATATTTGTTATTTCTATGATGATTTTTCATCTGAACTACTAATAGAGATGCAAGAGATAAGATGACTTGCTATCTCCCTCCTTTGTGCAATCAGAGATTCCCTATTTTAGACCCATGTACTCTAATTCCATTTACTTCATCTGATCTATTCTAAGACATAATAAAGGCAGACTAGAGCCCCACTTTAGCATGACCATTATAGAAATTTATATACCAGTTGCCACAAGAAGTATGGTCTCAGAGCATGATAATACTGAGGGAGTTAAATAAACTAAATTTCATCAGTAAACTGATGAAAATCATAGGCATTGTCACAGTTCTACCTATATCCCAATTTTCATTAAGGATGAACTCAGCATTTCTCCAAAGAACAAGTCTAACTCTCCTTGGGCAGATAGAGAAATGAGAAGAGTTACAGAATCAACAATTGGCACAAGATAGGTAGTGTCAGAATGTCTCTGGGGCTCCCTTCTCTTCTGACTTCCAAGGTTAAGAATTATACTGATAGTTTCATACTCCTCATATTCTGAGTTGTTTCTCATTTCTCACATCAATATTATAAATATGAGAGTAGGTTACATATATTATATCTATGTGAGTGAGTGTGTTTAGTGTGTTTGTTTTGAGACTGGATCACTGCTCACTAGGTACCCCTGTAGGCAAGAGTGACCTTGGACTTGCAGACTCTTAGGCATTTGCCTCCTGATTGCCTAGACTACAACCTTGTGCTATTACATCTGGATATTCTTGGAATTTTGACTATTGAATATTTTAGCCTCAAAGTAAAACTTGTTAGTAAAGTGGCAAGCTTATTCCATTAAATGTGCTGTGTACTGCATCTGATTGACTTTGGACCATTTTATAATTGAACAGGATGAGATCCTGACAACCTCATTCATGAAATCCCCTCCTATCCTTTTCCCTCCCTTCCTCTGCCCTCTTCTCATTACTGTTCCTTTGCATTACTTTAAAACACATTTTAAGGGATACAGAGGATAAATGACTGTACTGGGCATTTTAGCTAAACCCTTTATTTTTTTTTCCATATTTTTTATTGGATATTTCATTTACTTATGTTTCAAATGTTATCCCCTTTCCTGGTTTCCCCTCCAGAAATACCCTATCTCATTCTTCCTGCTACTATGAAAGTGCTCACCCACCTGATCATCCACTTTCGCCTGCCCATTCTTGGCATTCCCCTTCACTGGGGCTAGATCCTTCCCAGAAGCAAGGGCCTTGCCTCCTATTGATGTCTGATAAGGTCATCCTCTGCTAAATGTGCAGCTGGAGCCATGGGTCCCTCCATGTGTACTCTTTGGTTAGTGGTTTAGTTCCTGGGAGCTCGGGAGGGGGGGGGAGTTAGTTGGTTGCTATTGTTGTTCTTCCTATGAGTTGCAAACCTCTTCAGATCCTTCAGTCCTTTTTCTAACTCCTCCATTGGAGACCTCATGTTCAGTCCAGTGGTTGGCTGCAAGGATCTGCCTCTGTATTTGCCAGACTCTGAAAGAACCTCAGGAGACAGCTACTTCAGGCTTTGTCAGCAAATACTTCTTGGCATCTGCAAAAGTATCTGAGTTTTGTGTCTGTATATGGGATGGATCCCCAAGTGGGGCAGTCTCTGGATGGCCTTTCCTTCAGTCTCTACTCCACACTTTGTTTCTGTATTTCCTCCTTTGAGTATTTTGTTCCCTCTTCTAAGAAGGACTGAAGCACCCATACTTTGATCTTCTTTCTTCTTGCGCTTCATGTGGTCTGTAAATTGAATCTTGGGTATTCTGAGATTTTGGGATAATATCCACTTATCAATGAGTACATACTATGTGTGTTTTGTGATTAAGTTACCTCACTCGGTATTTTCTAGTTCCATAATTTGTCTAAGAATTTTACAAATTTGTTTTTAATAGCTGAATAGTACTCCATTGTATAAATGTACAACATTTTCTGTATCCATTCCTCTGTTGAAGAACATGGGTTCTTCATTTTTAAAATATCATTTCTCCCTAGAAAATAGACTTCTCTCTTCCCTTTTGATTTTCTTCACAATCAGGTCCTGAGTCTCATGGCTCAGACACTGACATTTCCCAAGGCTTCTGGATAATATGATTGGTTTATTTTGGGGTTATTGATGTATTTTAAAATTTAGTGTTGATGTTTTGAGTTCATTTGTCTCTTTTCTGCATATGAAGAAAAAGAGTCCCCTTTCATAAAATGTTAGGGATTTCTAGGACATCAGCAGTATTTGTAAAATCAATTTGCATTCAGTGCTTTGCCAAATGATAACAATAAATGAAAATTAGGAAGTCTTACATTGAAGCATTCTCACCAAACCTACCTGGTGACTCCTTGCCCACTTACATTGAGCTCCTCCCGATTCAACTGTCATGTCAGGAGTATTGATTATGATAGTAATTTTATTGACTAGATCAATAAAATAGCCTTGGTTATGTCTCGGACCACAGACAGAGGGGGTTAAATTAATAAACCAACCCTTTGATAAGATGACTTAAGCCTTTAAAATATGTTGATGAAAAGTTGTGAATGAGGCTTAATTGAAGAAAGTTGGTCACCTTCGATGTGTCCTTGGAGTTATGTCTTGCCTACACTCCTCTTGTATTTTATTTTTCTGTGCCCTATTCACTATGATATGACTGGGCATGCTCTGTTATTCTGTAAGTCTTCAGATGAGCCAATATCTGAAAACATGAGCCAAAATAAGTGACTCTTCCTTTTGAGTTGATCTTGGAGCTCTAATGAGTCACAGTGTTAAATTCAACTAATACATATTAGAATCATACTAAGTAGAAATATGAATCATTAATTTTCATCATCTATAATTATATAGTACTATATTTTACTAATATAATTTAGTAATAAATTCAGGGGTAGGGTAATAATTTTAGAAAATTTATTGGCTTATACAAACCAGATAAGATGAAGTATACAGTTTCTGTAACCTCTTGGCATACTTTATTGTTAACAGTTTCCTATTAAGACACCAAAGTTTTTTTTAACTTATTTTATTAGATATTTTCTTCATTTACATTTCAAATGCTATCCCGAATGTCCCCTATACTCTCCCCCCACCCTGCTCCCCTGTCTACCCACTCCCAATTCTTGGCCCTGGCGTTCCCCTGTATGGGGCATATAAAGTTTGCAAGAACAAGGGGCATCTCTGCCCAACGATGGCTAACTAGGCTATCTTCTGCTATATATGCAGCTAGACACACGAGCTCTGGTGATACTGATTAGTTCATATTTTTGTTCCACCTATAGAGTTGCAGACCCCTTCAATTCCGTGGGTAATTTCTCTAGCTCCTCCACTGGGGTCTCTGTGTTCTATCCTATAGATGACTGTAGGCATCCACTTCTGTATTTGCCAGGCACTGGCATAGCCTCACAAGAGCTAGCTCTATCAGTGTACTTTCAGCAAGATCTTGCTGGCATATACAATGGTGTCTGTGTTTGGTGGCTGATTATGGGATAGACCCCCAGGAGGCAGTCTCTGGATGGTCCATCCTTTCATCATAGCTCCAAACTTTGTCTCTGCAACTTCTTTCATGGGTATTTTATTCCCTATTTTAGGGAGGAATGAAGTATCCACCTGTTGGTCTTCCTTATTCTTGATTTTCTTGTGTTTTGGAGATTGTATCTTGGATATTCTAGGTTTCTGGGCTAATATCTGCATATCAGTGAGTGCATATCAAGTGAGTTTTTTTGTTTTTTTTGTTTGTTTGTTTGTTTTGTGATTGGGTTACCTCACTCAGGATAATATTCTCCAGATACATCCATGTGCCTAAGAATTTCATAAATTCATTGTTTTTAATAGCTGAGTAGTACTCCATTGTGTAAATGTACCCATTTTCTGTATCCATTCCTCTGTTGAGGGACATCTGGGTTCTTTCCAGCTTCTGGCTATTATAAATAGGGCAGTTATGAATATATTGGAGCATGTGTCCTTATCACCAGTTGGAACATCTTCTGGGTATATACCTAGAAGAGGTATTGCTGGATCTTCCGGTAGTACTGTGTACAGTTTTTTGAGGAACCGCCAGACTGATTTCCAGAGTGGTTTTACAAACTTGCAATCCCACCAGCAATGGAGGAGTGTTCCTCTTTCTCTACATCCTCTCCAGCATCTGCTGTCCCCTGAATTTTTGATCTTAGCCATTCTGACTGGTGTGAGGTGAAATCTCAGGGTTGTTTTGATTTGCATTTCCCTGATGATTAAGAATGTTGAACATTTTTTCAAGTGCTTCTCAGCCCTTCAGTACTCCTCAGTTGAGAATTCTTTGTTTAGCTCTTTATCCCATTTTTTAATGGGGTTATTTGAATTTTTGGAGTTCAGCTCCTTGAACTCTTTATATATATTGGATATTAGTCCCTTATCAGATTTAGGATTGGTAAAAATTCTTTCCCAATCTGTTGGTGGCCTCTTTGTCTTATTGGCAGTATCTTTTGCCTTACAGAAGCTTTGCAATTTGACACTAAACTTCTTAATGACAATGTCCATTTTCTTTCATCTTGTCCTTACTCACTGGATAGCTAGATGACAGAGAAGATATTTTAATGAATACATTTAATGAATACATTAGTATAGATAAATGTGCTGTTTATTAAGAGTATAATGTATATACTCATTGTGCCTAAAATTTCTATAAGAAGTCATTTGTTTTCTCATGCTATTTCCCAAATTATAATAGTGACTTTAAATCTTTCTAAGATTTTACATAATTTAATGCAGAGATGTGGGAAAGACAAAATTGGTTTATCTCTCCAAATTTATCATCAATTACTTCAGTAATAACTGCTGTTCACTTTTGTGTTAGTTATTTTACAAACTATAAAATCATCCACTTCCACATTTGGTTAGTGACGTAGAATCCTTAAATATATGTTCCCAAAGTTACTTTCTAAGATGACTTTGGATCTCCTAGAAGTCATCTCTGAAAACACTATACATAGTGTATGTGTGATATACAGTGTAATTCAAGACCTAACCAGGAAAACACGTATGGCATACTAAAGCCATCAGTATATTGACATTATTCTTGGTCTAATAAAGAATTGATAAGCAGTAAATCTCAAGCCTAGACCACACTGAGATGTGCTGAATGGTGCCGGCATTGCACAAAGAAAACTAGAAGTTTAAAAGCTGCTACTTTCATAATGTAATACAAAAGCAAAATAGAAATCTCATGCTTATTTGCATGTGATTGCCTTTATTGAGATTTTTGTAACAGCATTTTAAAGGGATACAAAAGCTAAAAACTTTTCTCTGTGCAAAAGAGATAGTAAAGCAAAACGTTCACAGCTTGCATTAAATTTTAGATTGCTTCCTTAGAACAGATGCCCAGATTAAGATAAATGTCCAAACATCACTCATTTCCTGACATTTCTAGTAAGCTCTTTTCTGTGGAAAGGAGTTGATGGTTCTGAGAGGGTACTTGTTTCTCCACAGACAATGTGGTCACAGTAACTGAGGTGCAAAATAACCCTACACAGGTCCAGGTGTTCAACAGGTAATTATGAGTTGAGGTGGATGATGATAAAAGGGGCATGGGGAGAAGTTCACAAACTTTTGTTTCTTGAAAGTTATGTTGCTTTAATACCTACAGAGAAAACTTTAGGTTAAAGAGTAAATGGTTTAAGTGGAGGAAATCTAGTTTTAATAGATAATAATGTCCCTAAGAATGTTTGGTCTTCAGAAAGTCATGACATGTTGAAAGTTTGTAGAAGACTGGAGAGATGGCTCAGTAGTTAAGAACACTTGCTGTTATTCCAGAGGATCCATGTTTGGTTTCCAACACCCATTTCTGGCTGTTCACAACTACTTCTAATTCCAACTCTAACAACCTGATACCATCTTCCAGCATCTGCAAGCACATGCACATACCACACACACACACATTAACAATAATATTAATAACAGTATTAATAATAATAAATTATTTAAAGTTTGTAGACTCCTAGAAATGGAGCCCAGAGCGAGTAAGCAGTCCATGGGGACTTGTCCTTTGAGTTTTTTTTTTTTCCTGTCTGGCTATTTCCTTCTCTCCTTCCATATCAATCATGTAATGAAGAGCTCTTCTTCACAACATATTCGAGGAAACAGATATTCTGTCTGGGAAACTGTGGCCCAACAAGCAAGGACTGTGCACTCTGAAATAGCGAGCCCAGGCATTTGATCCCAACAATATAAATGTAACACATATAAGAGGTTTCCAGTGAGTCAGCCAGGTCTTACTGAACAAGATAGGAAGACTAACACAACACAGTTTTTGTTTATTTTTGTTTTTTGTATGTTTAACACTGGTTAGTAGCAGTGCAGGAGATAACAGGTCCACATGAAACCAAGAACTTATATGCATTTGCTAGCCTTGACAGTTCCTCTTTCAGAGTATCCCAGTTAGCAGCCTGGGAGAACAGAGTGGGCAATCTGACAAGACAGATTACACAGTGAATTTAAAGTTTAGGGACTGATTTTCATAAGACCACTAAGTACATGCAACTTTTGAGGAACACTTATTATTTATTCATGCGGATTTGTATATAAACATTACAAGTATTTAATAGATCCATTTCCCCCATGTAGACACTATCACTTTTGAAACCAAAAGAGGTATAGCAAATCAAAGCCACTGTAACTGTGAATATTTTGTTTGTTCATTTAAGACTTTTGTACTATATATCCTCAACCTTCTTTGTAGACCAGGATGGTCTTAAATTGTGGAAATTCTGCCTCTATCTCTGTGATTTAAGACTTGTGAGACAATGCATTTTCTACATAAATTGTTCCTATGTCTATATTACAAAAAACAAAAACAAACAAACAACAACAAAAACAACAAAAGAACCCATGATGGAGAAATCTTTGATATAAATGGGCTTGCCTGTGGTCTAAAGTATGAGCTTTGTATTTCTATAGAAATGGAGACATGGTTCTTGGGTCAGCTCAGCTCCTAAACTCACCTCCTATCATAAGACAAATAAATCCCAATCATTCATTTGCATCAACTGTTTTCTAGCCCCTAAGAGAAAAATCTGTCTTTTATAATATTCAGATTGTTGTTTTCACATTGAAACTTAGAAGTAAGATACATATAAACAATCACACTACTTCCTTTCATTCTTCATAAAAATTATTCTATTCATTGTGTAGTCATGGTTTTCTGGACTTGTTATAAGGAATACATTTGCTAGCATAGGACTCTCAGTTGGGCAAAATGTTCTTGTTAAGCATAAACTCATCACAGAAAATACCAAAAATTTGGGGATCCAATATCGCAGCATTCAATTATTCTGTCCTTTACCACTATGACTACTTTAATTCCCAGCTGAAACTGTTAATATAAAATATTAAGGTAAATGTTTACTTCAGGTTGTGGTGGTGTAGACCTTTAATCCCAACAATTAAGAGGGAAAGGAAGGCAGATCTCTGAGTAAGATGCCAGCATGCTCGAAAGAGAGATTTCTAACACAGCTAGGGCTACACAGAGAAACATCTTAAGACAGACAGACAGACAGACAGACAGACAGACAGACAGACAGGAAGGAAGGAAGGAAGGAAGGAAGGAAGGAAGGAAGGAAGGAAGGACAAGGAAGGGAGGGAGGGAGGGAAGGAGGGAGAGAGAGAAAAAGAGAGAGAGAGAGAGAGAGAGAGAGAGAGAGAGAGAGAGAGAGAGGGATTCTCTTCTTTGTCTTTATCACTTTATTTGTAAGATGTACTTATAA
>NC_034597.1:111031696-111052068 GCF_900095145.1 Mus pahari | reverse complement strand
AAAGAGAAAGAAAGAAAGAAAGAAAGAAAGAAAGAAAGAAAGAAAGAAAGAAAGAAAGAAAGAAAGAAAGAAAGAAAGAAAGAAAGAAAGAAAGAAAAGCAAGTGTTTATATTAAATGTTGGAAGTTTGGTATGAATCTACTCCAAGTTTTGTTATTTGTAAGCTTTGTTGTTTATTCCAGAAAATGGAATCTCATTTTCTGGTTTTATTAATTTAATGAAATTATGATCTTCACTAAACTGAAAGTATAATTTGATATGTCCTAGCAATAGCATTTGTTAGCACTTTACAGATCAGAGTAGGAAACATTTTTGAAGATACTCGACAGGAAGGTATGCTATAAGTGGCATCATACTTCCTGGTTCTGTGGTAAGGAGTGTAAATTAAAAGAAAAAGATAGAACTCCCAGTCCTAGACAGTAGTACAAAATGATAATAAGCAGTATCTTAGTGTTTCTCAGAAAAAAATGGAATTGGTCTTCCTCAAAACATAGCTGTACCACTGCTGGGCATATACCCAATGGATGCTCCATCCTACCAAAGGTATACTAACCTGTCAAATTATGTTCATAGCAGCCTTACTCATAATAGCCAGAAACTGGAAACAACCTAGATGTCCCTCAATCAAAGAATGATAATGAAAATGCAGTATTTACACAATGGAGTATTACTTGGCTGTTTAAAAACTGACATCATGAACATTTCAGGCAAATGGATGAAACTAGAAAAAATAATCATCCAGAGTGAGGTAACCAAGACTCAGAAAGACAAACATGGTATGTACTCACTTATAGGTGGATATTATCTGCAAAGTAAAAGGCAATCATGTTGCAATCCACAAACTCAGAGGAGATAAGAAACAAGGAAGGCTCACTGTGTGTGTGTGTGTGTGTGTGTGTGTCTGTGTGTGTACATGACTATCCCTGAGAAGGGAAAATAGAATAGATGTTGTGTGTGGAGTTGGGGTGGGTGGGGGATGGGAACAGAAGGGATCAGGTGAGGGTAGCATGAAAGGAGAGAGTACTGGAAGAGATAACTGGAACTGGGGTCATTTTCGGGGGAGAGGTAGAAACCTAGTAAAATGGAAGCTCCTGTGAGGGTACCTCCAGCTAAAACTCGTAGTAATGAGGAATAAGGAGCCCAAATTTGACATCTCCTGTAACCATGTAAGAATTCCAGTGGAGGGATTGGGACACAATCCAGCCACAAAACCACCTACAATTGTTCTGCCTGTAAGATGTGGTGGGTAGTTCAGAATACACAAGATATAATTCACAGACCACATGAAGCTCAAGAAGAAGGAAGACCAAAGTGTGGATACTTTGGTCCTTCTTAGAAGGGGGAACAAAATACTCATGGGAGGAGATACAGAGACAAAGTGTGGAGCAGAGACTGAAGGAAAGGCCATCCAGAGACTGTCCCACCTGGGAATTCATCCCATATAGAGTTACCAACCCAGACACTATTGCGGATGCCAACAAGTGTTTGCTGACAGCAGCCTGATATAGCTGTCTCCTGAGAGGCTCTATCAGTGCCTGACAAATACAGAGGTGGATGCTCTCAGCCAACCATTGGACTGAGCACGGGGTCCCCAATGGAGGAGTTAGAGAAAGGACCCAAGGTGCTGCAGGGGTTTGCAGCCTCATAGGAGGAACAACAATATGCACCAACCTGTATCTCCAGAGCTCCCAGGGACTAAACCATGAACCAAAGAGTACATACATGTGGAGGGGCCCATGGCTCCAACCGCATACGTAGCAGAGAATGGACTTGTTGGACATCAATGGGAGGAGTGGCCCTTGCTCCTTTGAAGTCTTGATGCCCCAGTGTAGGGGAATGCCAGGACCAGGAAGCAGGGGTGGGTGTTTGGTGAGCAATGGGAGGGGGGATTGGATAAGAGGTTTTCAGAGGGGAAGCGAGGAAAGGGAATAACAATTGAAATGTAAATAAAGAAAATATCTAAAAAATTTATTGTGGTGGGGTAGTGCAGAAATTGTAGGAGTGGCCAACACATGAGACCTATGGCACTAGAGGGGGCCCAAGCCTGACATTGTCAGGATTAGGGTTAGGAACCAGAAACTGGATAGCAGAGATGTATGATGGAATCAAATACAACCAGAAGAAAAAGTCAATGAAAATGATTCACAATGATAATCTGCTATATTTATAGAACTGAGCCTAGTATAATTGTCATCAAAGAGGCTTCATCTAGCAACTGATGGAAACAGATGCAGAAACTCACAGCTAAACATTAAGCAGAAGTCAGGGAATCTTGCAGAAGACAGGGAGGAAGAATTGTAGAAGCCTGAGGGGTGAAGAACACAACAACAACAACAACAAACTCCACAGAATCAACTAACCTGACCTTATAGGGGCTCACAGAGACTGACAGTCAGGGATCCTATATGGGTCTATCCTACACCCTCTCTATATATGTTATAGTTGTATAGCATGGTCTTCTTGTGAGGAAAGGGACTGTCCCTGCCTGATTTTGGGACCCCCTTTTTCCTATTGGTTTTTCTTGTCTAGCCTTAATATGAAGGGAGGGGCTTAATCGTGTGTGTGTGTGTGTGTGTGTGTGTGTGTGTGTGTGTGTGTGTGTGTGTGTGTGATGTTTGGTTGATATCCTTGAGAGGCCTGCCTTTTTCTGAAGGGAAGATGAGGAGTAGATTTGAGAAGAGAGGAAGATGTGGGGAGAGACTGGAAATAGAGGAAAGAGGGAGAACTGTAGTAGGGATGTATATATGAAAGTACATTTTAAAAGTTATCTAAAAAAGAAATAGATAAACCTTTAAAAAATAAGCAAAATCTGGCTAACTTTAACATGTGCAATTACATTTTTAAGTTCCCATTAAGTGAACTGAGTCTGCTATTAGTTTTACTATAACATCTTGGTGAACAGCATTCTGAGCTTTCATAAATCATTTCAGATATTCTATCTAATCATACTTATTATTGGTTGTAGAAAAAGTCACCTTGGTGTGACCCATATCGTGGGAAATGTTTTTCTTAGACTTCTTTGAGAAATCTACTTTGATCCTATAATCAGACGTGAGTTACAGGTATGCTGTAGAACAGTCCTTATGCACATGTGTGGAGGGGACTTGTATATATATATGAATATATGCATATATATAGTATATATATATGCATGTAAATGTGCATACACATGTGTATACATGCTTGTGGAAATCTGAAATTTTTTCCATAACTCTACAGCTGTGTTTGTTTGTTTGCTTGCTTGCTTGTTTTTTAGACAGGGTCTCTAACTAAGCCAGAAGCACATAGATTCAGCTACCCTGTCTGACCAATTCATGTTAGGGATTGAACCAAAACCTCACTTTTTTGTTTGTTTGTTTGTTTGTATTTGTTTTTGTTTTTGTTTTTCGAGACAGGGTTTCTCTGTGTAGTCCTGGCTGTCCTGGAACTCACTTTGTAGGCCAGGCTGGCCTTGAACTCAGAAATCCACCTGCCTCTGCCTCCCAAGTGCTGGGATTAAAGGCGTGCACCACCACTGCCCAGCTAACCAACACCTCTCAATTAAGGATGAGGTTGCAGGCATATCAACCACGTTTATCTTTTTAAATGAATTCTGAGAATCTAAGCTCATATTCCTGTGCTTGTACTGAAGATGCTTTATTAACTGAGCTGTCTCCCCAGCTCTGATATGTACATCTTAAATATGAAGACACACCCACTCCAAGATATGCTCTTGGAAGGGATATTTTACTGTCTACATTTTATTTATTCATTTTTTTCTGTTTCCGGGCTGTCACAGTATGGACTCTCTTCTATACTGTATACTCCCTGCCATGGTACACTAATGTTTATAAATCATGAGCTAAAATAAATACTTTTATTTATTTTAATTTAAGCAATGTTATTTTCTGTCAAGTATTTTGTCATAGCTATGCAAAATTAACTAATACATAAGATAAGACACAGGAGGTATAAAAGGAAGGTTACCAAAATGGATGCACTATATCATGTGATACAGAGAATGTAAAGAAGCTCTGGTTGATGGCAATGACAGGTTGTAAGTTGAACAGTGCTAGGGTCCTCCAGTGAGGAGAAAGAGCTGGCTATATCTTCTGTTAACTGTTAAGACTGCTTTTTACAACATGGATCTGCACTGGAATCTCCATGATCCAATCTATGAGTCATGCAAGTGTTTCATATATTTCCTCAAGACTGAATTAGGGTTCTCTAGAGGGTCATGGAAGACTTTGGTTCTGTTTTCATAATGAAGGAAGTTAGACAATAGACAAGATCACATGCATGTTTTATCAATACCAGATGGATAAAATAGGAGAGTGTGTCAGCAAGGAAGGACCACTGATTCTCATTGTAGAGGCCTTTCTGGCCAGAGTCCACACAAATGAAGTTAAAGGCAGTCCTTCAAGATAACCAGATATCCTCATGAGAGGGAACTGCAGGTGGAAATGTGAGTTAAAAAATTCTAGACATCAGAAAATACTTACTGTTGTATTTGTGTTGTATATTGGGTGCTGGCAAACTGTTGGTCTGTGTTATTCCTGCTCTGTAGTTGGGAGGTAGTGAATCAATTGTTCTATGCAATAAAAATTTTATAAACCAGCCTTTTTGTAGTCATTCATTTGAAAAGAAAATAACAGTGCAGATATAACAAGAGATTTCATGGAGAATCAGAAGTAGCTTCCTGTTACAGAATTCCACTGTGAACCTGGCTTACATGGCTGACACAAAATCTCACAATTCTCACCTCTTTACTCTCATATCTATTCTAACCTATATTCTGATGCAGAAGATTTCTAAACTGCCAAAATATTAAACTATTAATGTCTTGTGCTTTCTTCATCTGACCCTTCCATCTAAGTTGTTCAATCACTTATATGTCTTAGCAATTCCTATGACTGTAGTTCTTCATTTTCTCCCCTTTTCAGTTTTCATCTTATGTATTCTAAAATCCCCTTAACCATGGTCACCATTTCCATTCCACAGCCAACTGTACCATTGAGAACTCACTGCTTTTATGATTAAGGAAGGTTTTTATTCTCTGATGTACTGTGGGAAGTCAATTCTAGATATAGCAGTACTGGATGATTACTGGGCTAATGTCTCCCCTTATATCCAATCTATTTTCAAACAAATTAGAAGCAAATGAGACCAAATGACTCTTTGGAATCAGCTTGTCATGTTTGCATAACTCCAATTCTTCAAGCAATGTGATGCATATAGGGCTTGTTAAATTGTATTCAATTAACTGTCAGACATTGGCCTAGTTTATGTTGTAAGTACATGAATTAGCTCTTCCTTATGCAGAGTGTGACTCATTGCCACACCCCTGTTATCATAAAGCTGAAAAAAATCCATTTCATTTTTTTTCAAAACCACATTCATTTCCTATTTATAAACTCCTAGAAACTAGGAACTCTTGTTGTTTTCCTAAGATATAATGCATTTTGGTTTAGGAATATACTGCTTAGAGAAATTCACATATCTCCATCTTATATTGAGTAACAGTACACACACACTTACACCCACACATGAACCCACACATGAACCCACATACATGCAAATATAATTCTTTCAAGCAAATATGCAAAAGAAAAAATGAGGCTTTTAATGTTGTTTTAGAAAATTGCTGCCCTTTGGATATTTTTGTAACCACTTATGACAGTTGATAGCGCACATTATGGTTTTTGTTTTAACTAGCAGATGTCCTATTTAAATTGCTGTAATTATTTTTATTTTGTGATTGCTATGCCAGTGCAAAAGATGTAAGTAAGGAAGACAGGTATTTATCATTGCCTTGTGGTTTGAGTAGCCATACTAATGTCTAATTATATAACACAATTCATACTTGTACCATATAGTTCCTTTAATTGTGTCTAGAAAACAATTGCAGCATATTTCTATTTTCCTCATAACCAGATCAACACCAGAGACTCCTTTCCAATAAGGAATAGAGTGGAATGCTATTATAAATGCAGCAATATTTGTTTATTAGCTCCTTTTAATTTTACATTCTACTAATTTTGCTTCCTGCAGTTCTTATGAACGTCAAATTACTTTTTGTTATACAATTAGATTAAGTTAGGAAGTAAAGATAGAATTGTACAATTCTGACTTATGGGTTTATGACCAGTAGCTGATGTTTTTCAGTCTCTTGAGTTCAAAATGCATTTATAATAGTTTTTAGAAAATGAGAGTAAAGTATCAGTATCCAATACAAAATTGAAAGAAGAATGGCTATTGGTGGGACATGCTTGTCAGATTTGTGACTGATGAACTATGATTGCTACATTTGGAGTATTAAAGTGTGAGTACACAGGCCTTGTGCTTTCCAGTTATGTTAAAAGGAAAGCCATGTTTTGTGAAATCTGGATATTTCTGTTTGTGAAATGTGGAGATTTCCATTTGAGTGTTCTGAGCTTTGACTAATAATATTTTTGTGAGGGCCATGACTAATAGAATTTTGAAAAGTAATTCTTTGATAAAAAAGTCAGATAAAAATGTTTAAAGATACTGTAAGATGGTTTGTTTATGGTAAGATAATACACTCATAATAAATCTAGCTTTATTTAGTGTGAATAATAGAGAAAATTGGCAAGAATTTATATTTAAAGAGCTCACAATAGTAACTTCAGGGTGCTAGCCAAAGGAATGAATGCATTGTGTGCAGAGAACGATATGTATTTCATCACACAGGAGATGTCAGTGTAGGAGAACCCAGAATAATTATGGGTATTAAAATAATAATATAATAGAAAAATAATGTATATTCTTAATATATAAAATACATAGTTACATAATGACAAAATAATTAAAATTAGCATAATGTTCTTTTGTGTTTACCAAGAATCAGAAGATTAAAACATTTATAATTAAAAATTATATCCTTTGAATGTAATTTATTTGTTTGAAAGATTTATATTATACAGTTTTATGTTTCTAAATAAAATCTATACACATACCTATATGAGAAACTATATGAGCTTTATCAAAGGAATAGCTGTAAAATTTCATTGATTTACTTATTATCTCTATTTATTGAGGAAGCAGTCACTCTAGAGTTGAGTAAAAATAGTTGATATTTGTTCAGTAGAAGTCAACATGTCATGGTATGGGAAACCAAAGACACACCATCCTCTGTTATCAGTAAGTTTGGATTCTTTACATTCTTTCAGAAAAATGAAAAACTCATAATTAGTTTTCATTTGTGATAGGAAGTTGAAGGATGTAACAATGCACTTGACAATTTATTTGTGAAGTGGAGCTTTATACAATTATTAATTAAGATATCAAATGTCTGCTGGGCAGTGGTGGTGCACGCCATTAATCCCATAACTTGGGAGGCAGAGGCAGGTGGATTTCTGAGTTCGAGGCCAGCCTGGTCTACAAAGTGAGTTCCAGACAGCCAGTGCTTGACAGAGAAACCCTGTCTTGAAAAAACAAAACAAAAAACAAAAACAAACAAACAAACAAACAAAAAATATCTATATAAAATTATATATTATATTATATTATATTATTATAAAATGTCTATATAAAATTAATCTTATAAATAATATTTGTCTAATGGAGAGGCCATGAATTTATCTATTGTCTTAAAGACTCTTATCTTAGACATTTAAAAATTTTTGGAAAAATTACTTTATAAATGACAAAAGCTTCTTTTAATATTCCAAATAACTGTAATTCTAAGATATTGAAATACTAAGAGGTTTTCTGAAAATCATTTTTGGAGTAGTTAGTGAACCCCTGAACTCTGCCCGATACCAGGAAATTAAATGTAGTATTTTAAATTCAGGTGTTTAATGGCAATGTTTTATCTCAAGTATGAGCTGTCCTCACAGGAGCTAAAAAGTAAGTTTTGCATTGCATTGTGCTAACAGCAAATGGTGTTTGCTTCAGCTATGTCCATGGTAGTAGCATTACCTTCATTCTATTGTCAGAACTACTCTGGTCAGCAGCCATCATCTAGCGATGTAGAATAATTTCTCTTTATGTCCTCCTAGCTGTGGTAACCACCTCCGTACTTCTGATTTCATCTTGTTTGTTGTTGTTGTTGTTGTTTTTTCATTAACACCAAGAGTAACCTGTTATTTTGATTGCAATTTGTTCACATTGTTGGTATCTAAAACCATAGTTCATCTATCTTTGCAAATAACTCGTAAACTTTCACCTTCCCAACTCTGTAAAAGAGTTAATGTCTCTGAGATACATGCTTTTGGCTTATAAAGTAAGAAATATTGCTTTATGTATAGTTCATTCATAGTTCTAGAATAGGAAAAAATTAATCTGAGCTATTCACTTAACAAACATTAGACAAATGTGACAATCATTTGAAGGAACTGGCAATAGATTTAGGAACAGAATAAACCTTACCCCTGTTCTTCTGGTCTTGTGCTATCATGAAGGGAGATCATTTAACCAATGAATACAGTGAAATACACTGCGAGTTGTCCATTAAACTCTGACAGTGAAAAGATTTAAGAACTTCCCTTGAAATATATTAAATTTTGTGAAACACTGCTTAATGTTATACATCTATTGAATGTCCAAATATAAAGTGTTACTCTGGGTCCAGATAACTGAAACATAAAAGCAGAGACATCATGCTATTGCTAGGCCAGTATTCTGGAGGAGGGACAAGAAAATTAACTAATTAAAATAAAATATAAAAATTAAATCCAAAATTCACTGTAAAGAATTAGGGATGCAGAAATCTTAGAAGAGGACACACAGAAACACATGATACTTTTTGAACTCGTAAGGAACACAAATGGCCTAGTGTGCTAAGGATGAAATACTAAGAGTTGTAGAGAAGCCATCGGAGTAATGATAAAAAATAAATAGGGGTTTTGCAACCTGAATGGAATAGAAAGTGTTGGAGGACTTTTACTAGGAGGGTAATATAAATGGAATTACCTAATAAAAGTTAGTATATACCCTATGGAGATTATATTGTAGTAGTCAGGAAGTGGAAACAATAATTAGAGGTCTTGGCAATGTTAGCCAGAGGTAACGATGCCTTTGATAAGTTGGCAACAAATGAAGTAGTGAGAGTTATAAAGCATTAATTATAAAGATTAACAGAATTTCACAACAGACTGTAGTGTGTGTGTGTGTTTATGTATGTATGTATGTATGTATGTATGTATGTATGTATATATGTATTTATACACATGTGTATATATGTTGGTTGGGAAAGAGAACAACTGGGAAAATTAGCTATTTCTAAAACAATTTATCTGGAGTCTGCAAAAAATAATGGTGTTTATACATAGTGAGATAAACAAGATTTAGATACAGATGGAATTCAGAGGGTAGTTACCAGAGCTTGGATTTAGAAAGGCTTTTACAATTCTGTTAGACATTCAGTGAAGAACTTCATGGATTCTAAATTAATATTTGATTAATATTACTTTAAAATCTCCAAGATTCTGCTTGCTTTGAGCTCTGAACTAGATGTATCATTTTGAAATGTTTTCCAAGCTGCATCTTAATTGTTCTCAGAAATAAGAAAAATGAATGAAAAGACCTCTTTTACTTCTGCTCAGTTCCCTTTCCTATATGATGCAGACCACTCCTTTCCTTTAGGGAATCATAAGCATTTCACCAAATAGTACTCTTCTGGAACAGTTAGGAAGATAATGAGCCAGAATATTCATGAAAAGGGTAACAACTCCTGTTATGAACTGCTTCACATTAAAGAAACAAGGAAGTATTTTTTTTTATTATTATGTCATAGTTCTTGAGTAGATCTTGGTAAGAAATGGGACATACCAGCAGAAAGATCGGAGGCATCTTTCAGTTTTGCAAAAAAGAAATCCATGGAAATATAACTGAAAAAATAATACATTACTGATATCAAGGAAAATGCCTCATGAAAAGATGAAGAATAAGAATTATGTCTAGGGCTGGAGAGATGGCTCAGCAGATAAGAGCACTGACTGCTCTTCCAGAAGTCAAGAGTTCAAATGCCAGCAACCACATGATGGCTCACAACCATCTGTAATGGGATCTGATGCCCTCTTCTGGTGTGTCTGAAGAGAGTTACAGTGTACTCATGCATAATAAATAAATAGATCTTTTTAAAAAGAACAGTTATTTTTAAAAAAAGAATTATGTCTAACTCTGAGTGTGCTTTCCCCAAGTAATAATGGTTAATAAGTCAGATAATAGAATTAAATGATAGTCAACATTAAGTATCAAAATGAGTGTTTTCCTCCATGTAAAATTAATGTCATACTCTTGCAAATAGGTTTTTCCTGACTTCATCTGTCATTCACACATGCCGATCACTAAGAATTAAGTTGCAAAATAAAAACATTCTTTGCATGTGAGGGTTTTTCCGAATCTATAGACTTGTTGTATAGAATGAAATCAGTACAGTCTACTAAGTATCTGCTTTGGAAAAAACATGTGAGCTCATTTTATTTTTCTTCTACTTTGAAATGTCTAAGGTACATAAAAGCTTATCTAGCTTATATTTTGAGTAAGATTTTATTATCAACTGGATATTAGAAATTGTAAAAATTTTCCTATTACATACCATATAGAATGTCATTTGGAGTTTCTAAAAAGAGACAGAAATAAAGACAAAACCCATGTATTTTTAGATTTCTTCATCTGAACCATGGATTTTTTATTCAACAGAGAACAACTAGTTAACTAATAGATTCTTATACCCTAAAGGATGGATTAGGAATATATCAACTATGATTAATGCTGATGACTCGGTAACATATAAACAAGACACTGATTTAATGATACTGCAATACAGCAGTATTTTAGAGATATCATCATCTCAACACATGATCCATAACACTTTTTAATGTGTATCAAATTATTTTTAATTTTAAAAGCCATTTAACATGATAACATAAGGAACCCCGAGAAATTAATAAAACACGCATATGTATAATTCTTCCTTTTCTAAGTAGAAATTATAAATATGTGACTTCAATCAGTTAATTTAGTTGCAACAATTTGAAATTGCCTCTATTCTAAAGAAAATTTTTGAGACAATTTTATTGTTTTGTTGAAAGTTATATATTCATAGTCAGTTCCTCATGTTTCTGTAATGGTTATTTTATTGTACTTGAAGTGTTTGTGTTTCTTAACTTTAAAGCCACAAATCAAATGAGTCATAAATATTTTGATTTCAAAAATATTTCCAAGATTTTCCTGTTTTTATCTTATGATGCTTCCTACATGGTTATAATAGTCACAAGCTTTTTTTTCTATAAATTATTACTTTTCTTTGGATTTTATAAGCATGCATCTTCAGTGCACAGTTAGTTTTCAATTCAAGTAAATATAGAAAAAGCACCCAAATCCCTAAAACAAGCCTCTGCTTGTAAAGGGATCACATTTTTTTTTTCAGGAACTGATCATTCCAGCAGACTTAAAACTTCTAGTGACTAATAATAGTACCACAATGTAAAACTAAATAATGACATCAAGTATTCTCAGTAAATTCAATTAGGAATGAGCTTGATATGAACATAGTGGAGCACATGTCCTTGTGGCATGGTGGAACATCTTTTGGGTATATGCTCAGGAGTGGTATAGCTGGGTCTACAGGAATCACCATATTGATTTCCAGAGTGGTTGTACCAGTTTGCAATCCAGCGATGAAGGAGTGTTCCTGTTTCTCCACATTCTCACCTGCATGTGCTGTCCCTTGAATGTTTTTTTTTTAAATTGGATATTTTATTTATTTATATTTCAAATGTTATCCCCTTTCCCGGTATCCCCTCCGGAAACACCCTATCCCATCCCCCCTCTCCCTGATTCTATGAGGGTGCTCCTTCACCCAGACACCCACTCCTGCCTCCCTGCCCTGGCATTCTCCTACACTGGGTCATTGAGCCTTCCCAGGACAAAGGGCCTTTCCTCCAATTGATGTCCAACAAGACAATCCACTGCTACATATGTGACTGGAGCCATGTGTCCCTACGTGTGTATTCTCTGGTTGGTGGTTTAGTCCTTGGGAGCTTGGGGGCAGGGGGGAGCATGAGTCTGGTTGGGGTCTGTTCTCCCTATGGGGTTGCAAGCCCCTTAAGCTCCTTCAGTCCTTTCTCTAGTCCTCCATTGGAGATCCCATGCTCAGTATATGTCAGGCTCTGGCAGAGCCTCTCAGGAGACAGCTGTATCAGGCTCCTGTCAGCAATTACTTCTTGGCATCCGCAATATTGTCTGGGTTTGGTGTCTGTATATGGGATGTATCCCCAGGTGGGACAATCTCTGGATGGACTTTCTTTCAGTCTCCTCTCCATACTTTGTCTCTGTATTTCCTCCCATGAATATTTTGTTCCCCCTTCTAGGAAGGACTGAAGTATTCAAACTTTGGTCTTCCTTCTTCTTGAGCTTCATGTGGTCTGTGTGTGATATCTTGTCACTTGAGTTTTTGATCTTTGCCATTCTGATTGGTGTGAGGTGGAATCTCAGGGTCATTTTGATTTTCATTTCCCTGATGACTAAGGACTTTGAACACTTCAAGTGTTTCCATGCCATTTTTAAATTGGGTTATTTGGTTTTTTGGAGTCTACATTCTTGAGTTCTTTATATATTTTGGATATTAGTCCTCTATGGAATGTAGGGTTAGTGAAGATCTTTTCCCCACCTGTAGGTTGCTGTTTTGTCCTATGGATAGTGTTTTTTCCCTTTAAAAAGCTTTTCAGTTTCATTAGGCCCCATTTACATTTGATATATTTATATTTAAATAAAGTTTAGGAAGTATAAATTCCACTAAGTTCTCCATCTTATTAATAAATTATAACAAATATGAAATAGAATTAAATTTTAAGATTTTTTTTTGTTTGTTTGAAACAGGGTTTCTCTATAGCCCTGGCTGTTCTGGAACTCACTCTGTAGACCAGGCTGTCCTTGAACTCAGAAATTCACCTGCCTCTGCCTCCCAAGTGCTGGAATTATAGGTGTGCACCAGCAAATTTTAAGTTTTTAAATCTTAGCTTATCAATATATTTTAATGTTAATGGTGATAATAGATAAAAGACTGACTTCATGCTAACCAATGATAATTTGTGACATTTAATTAACGGCTTCTATGAGGTATGTGTGGGGGTATGCACATCCCATGACACACATATGGAGGTTGGAGGTCAGTTTCCTCTTTCTACCTTTATGATGTTCTGAGCATTCTGAAGTTCAACCTGACTGATGAGTTTAGACACTAAGTTCAACTCTTTCCTGTTTTCTCACTTGTTTGCTGGAAGCTTGGCTTATGGGAAATAATTCAGTTGCTTTAGTGCATATTTGTACAAGGCAAAATTACTCCACCAGACACTAAAGGATTAGTTTTCCCAGTTTCCCTTTGTCTTTTCAGATCAGAGACAGACAAGGAAACTATAATCACAGAATATTCTAAGAAAGATGAATAAAGGCTCTGCATCTCTATAACACAGCCTCTTAGATTTTGTTCTGTCATCCAGGATAGCAGCTACTAACACATTTAAATGCAAATTTGCACTTTAAGATAATTTATGAATTGTTGTGATATATTTTGAAAGCATATTTCACAAGCCAGGCAAGCATTACAAAAGATGTCACCATTTAATTCATCATTTTGTAGGGTAGTGTGGTGTGAACTTCTTTCTTCTAGTTTACTGAAGCACTCAGAACCTTGCAAGTGGTTCTTTCACAACACTGTTTCATGTGGTGTCATACGTTTATGAAACTTCACAGTGACAGATATTCTAAAATACTCTACAGTGCCTGAATAGCTAGAGAATGAACTGAATTCTGAAAACTTAAATCTGATCCCATTGTACATAGTAGAAATTATAATTTTAAAACTGAATATATGTATTTTGTGTGTTCATTGGAAATAAAGGCAATCAAGATGCCAACAGATAGCACTTGGCCAGAAGAGGTGCTGTGGGTAGAAGATGCCTTGCTTGCTGCAACAAATATATCAGAAAGTTTCAGAGATCCAGTGAGATATTTCTGGAGGTTGCCATTTATCAGCCCTGCAACTTTTAGACAAATCCACCCGCAGATATAATGTTCATCAACTAGTTCCCAGTAGAAACTTTTCTAAAATCATGATTCTTTGGTATAAACTTTTTATCATTTAACTTTAGGCTTATTTTCAATTTCTTTATATGCGGATAATCTAAAGTATCCCCACACGCGGGATTTGTATATTGTCTCAACTCATTTTTATTCCTAAATTTAGTTAATTTAATTTATCCTTATTTTATCTCTCTATGAATGAGGGTGGTAGTGTACCTGCACAATCACAGAGGCCAGAAGAAGCCATGAGCTCCATCTGAGCTATGACTATTTGGGATAAATCTGGATTGTTATGATGGACCTGGAATTGAAATCTCATGCCCATGACTGTGTAGCAAGCTCCTCGACACTCACCATCACTCTGTTTTCTATTCAATAATGTTGCAAAATCAATCCCTAAATCCATGTAAGTCAGGATAAATGCACTGGCTAGGCCTGTATCTATACTTTTTGGTTGGTGGCATAAAGGATGACATTAAAGTAACTCATCTTTCTAATCTTTCTGTAATTTTATTTAATAGACTTTGTTGCATATCTGTTTATGAAATAGCAGGTGTTTCTTATACTATAGGATGCCAGAAGTAAGGACATGCTTCATTTTAAGTTTATTTTTGTCATTATTTAGTTTTAAAAGGTAGTAACAATGCTCTGAATCTCGACTTCTAGATAATAAAATGTGAATTTACAGGGCATTGAGTAGCCTTAAAACTGATTACAGATGTTGTTTCCTTTATGGTCTATCTTAAATGCTGACTTAACACCTAGATTGGAATATAGTGGTTTCTGCAATTCTCATGTCTTTTCTAGGTTTTTTGTTGTTGTTGTTTTGTTTTGTTGTTGTTGTTTTTTCTTATACAAAGTGAGTCTGCCTTGCTATGGAGGGGAAATTCACATTGTTTTCTTCATGTAATTTTTTTATCCTAATTGGTTTCATGCCAAGATGTCTCTTCTGTTATCCCATAGAGTGTACTACTGTATTTAGGTTTGACAATACAGATGGGAAAAACCTGGGGTGTTTGCCCTACTGTACCCAGCATTTATACATCTCCATCTGCTTCATTTTTTTTTCTAGTCTTTTAATTCTAGCTTCAGTCTTTGATTATCCAATTCTATCTTCTAGATACAAGGCTGAGAAATGGATAGATGTACAAACAAGCAACATGTCACAATTGAGTAAAATAAGGACCAGGATGGAAATCACTCTGCCTGGTGGGGTGGATAAATATATTCTCTGAACTCAGACTTCTTATTTTAAAACAAAGATAATGCCTACTTTGCAGCAGTTTGTTAAAGAAGGTAAAATATCCATTTCTTTTCCAATGTGAGAGGAACTAAAAGAATAAAGGAGCAATACATCACCACAGTAAATATTCATCCCATTTTTGTTTATCAAAGTATGTGATGATAATATTGTCCTAATAACTTTATAGATATGAGCTAACTTTTCATAAGTCTGCCTCCATACAAATACATGCACCTGTTGTACTCATCTTACCACGCTCAAGAGAAATTCAACCTCTGAAGAATTAGGTTAAGATAAAGTGTTAAGGTAAAGCCCACACAGCTGGCTTTTCTTCCAAGGTGTATTTTAGGCAGTAGGTCAGGCCACTAAGTCCTAATCCTAAAACCATCATGAGTACTCTTCCCTTGATGTTAAAGAAAGTAGGATTTAAAGAGATACAGGTTGTTGTTTAGGGACAGGGAATTTTCTCCTGGCTTCTATTTCACTCCTAGACTTTCCATTGGCTTTTTGATGTGCTATCCCAAGGTGGCTATTGTACCAAGAAAGTCTCCATAATTTTATCATGAGTGATGTGATACAGAATATGATACAGGTCCAACAGACCTGGGAAAATGGTTGCCCACCTTACACAAGAGCTGGTTCATCCACTAGGCAAACTGTCCAGTTTCTTCTTAATTTATATGATGTAATGGACTTGCTACAAAAATACAACTGACATTTACTAGAATTATCTTTGTTTTCCATGAACACTTAGTGAATTCAGATGATGTTATCATCATAGGCTTAGGAGAACCACTTCTGTTTGGTTTTAGACTTATTTAAATAGAAATCCCACTTAGCATTTGTTTTTAAAGCTACCTTCCCCCTTTACTACATATGTAAATTACCTCATTTTTATCATTCACTTTGGCATTTTAAAAACATTAGCAAAAGTATCCTTGATAACTGTGTTTTCTGGATGCCACTGAGAAGTGATGCTAGCTGCTTGGTATTATGATTAGAATCAGAAGCTGAGCTGAAACAGAGGCTCTCCTTTACAGATGAGGAAGAAACAAAAGAGTGTGATTATAGAAGGATAGAAATGTTAAGAAAATGTCATATCAGATATCTCCCACTTTACACAAGCTATAAATAAGTGTAAAACTTCATTATCTAAGCAGGGCCAGCAAGGAAAATATACCTTGAAATGCAACTCTATTAAAATTAGTCATTTACAGCATATAGTGTTCATTAGACAGAACAACTGAAAAAAAACCAACAAAGCCCCCTGACTTTTGCTAACCTGCTTAAGCTTCTTTCTTAATGGGGATATCATAGAGAAAGCAAAAGTTATTATGATAAAACTAGCCTGGGTGATTTTTTTTTCATTCAAATGGAAATTTCTTTTTTTTTAATTTAGCTATTTTTATTTTTTCTTTTATTTATTTATTTATTTTTATTATTATTTTCTTTATTTACATTTCAAATGCTATCCCGAAAGTTCCCTATACCATCCCCCACCCCTCAAATGGAAATTTCAATTCACTTCTATTTCATTTCTGTTGTGGAAATTACATCCCAATCCCTTTACATCAGGAACTCAGTTGTTTTACATTCCTGAAGTTCCCACTTAGTTAATGTTTAGCAGATCTTATGATTTAGTAAGTATGTAATCTGAGTGAAATAGAAACACAAGTTGCCCAGCATGTGACTTTGATGTACTGACCACATGAATGTTAATCTGTACTTGGGTCTTAGATCACAAGGAACATTCGGCCTTCTCTTTCTTTTTACTGGAAGTTGCCTTCTGTGTTGTAGTAGGTTGTATCCAAAGCTTGAGAGCTTCCTGCCATTATTTCTTTGGCTCTCTTGGTTAGCTCAAAGAGACATAGTTTTAAGGGAAAATGAAGGGGTTGGAAAGAAGGGGAGAGAAGGACAGGAATGAGGAAATAGGGAAAAAGAAAGAAGAAATGAGAGGAGGAGGAAAGGACCTTCCTTAGACCTCTCATAGTCAGTTACCTTGGGTCATCCAGTCACTCTCACCAGGAAAAACTACAGAGTAGATTATTTAAACTCAGGCTGGAAGTCCATTCCCGAATATTTAGAATAATCTAGGATGAAGATTCCTGTCATCATGTGGCTTTATGATATAAAAGGAAGAAAAGCAATCAGAAAACACCCATTTTAGTCCCTGAAGCTAAATAAAAAAGGGTTTCATTTTCTAAAAGGCACTGTCTGTTTACAAACTGGAAAAATCTCACCTGTGGTATCAGACATCAGGATTAAGATTAACTCTGGACAGGGCACGGGGTGTGAAGGCAGTGCCTGGACATGGCATGCTGGATACTCATGAGATAGGATAAAGTTTTCTTCCTGTATCTGGTTGGTATATCATGGGTCTTTTCACCTTTTTAAAATTCACCCAGCTACATATTATTGATATAAACACCTTTCTCTACTAATTATACTTCCATTAGTAAAACTTGGTGACAGTATAAATTTGCCCAGTTGTCTGTGCAAAATAACTTACATGAATGAAATATGATAGCTGTTCCCAGTGGTTCATACAGAATATTGAAACATCATGGAATGTTTCATCAAAATGGTGAGGACAGGACATATCTTCAAATGTTGAAGGAAGCAGGAACTTGCAGCAACTGTCAATCAATATGGTTTTGTACACACTGTAACTGGGATAGTTTATACCTTTTATATGACTTCAGGTTATATTATTTTGAGTCTTACATTTGAAAGCCTAATATTATTTTTCTGCAAGTACTGTGATAACAAAACTGAATGGGGGGTGTAGGAGGTATAACATCTAGCATGGAAATATGCTCAAATGTTTAAGAAATTGTACAGTACCCAGAAGAAAGTATAATTCTCTGGCACTTATGCCTATTGAGAAGGAAGTAAATAGGGTATTGAGTTAATTTTGTTAGTGGGCTGCTAAGTTGGGCATCACTAAGTTGCTTAGGTATAATTACTTCATACATGTAATTGGCATCTATTTCTTTGCTCTAGATATAATGAAAACATTAGTAATATGGTGAGTACTATGAGCTGATAAAATTTTGAAATAACTGCATTATACTATTTTCTGATTGATCAGTTACCTACAATTACTTAATTCAGGTCAGAGACTAAAGGAATCAAGAAGTAATTTATAGTTCTCTGTCTTTAAAAAGAGCATGTTTAATGGGTAATTTTTATTTTATCATAACTCGGGCACACAGTTCTGAACAGGTGCTCAAGGTTCCAGGTGCTTCATAGAAGAACCCACTGTACTTGTCAGGCCTAGTTAGGAACCACATGTGGCTTTATGGTACAACTGTTAGAAACATGTTTCAGAGTCATGTTAGCATGTTTCCATTGTGTTCAAGTGCCTTTTCTTTTCTCATGTCAGAACAAAAAAAGAGAGAGAAAGGAATGAGAGGACACTAGTTCTTAAATCTTTGTGCTAAGATTTTGGTCCCCATGTGGTTTTTACGTTTTATGAACTTGAGTCTCTTTAGTACTAAGAAGCTTAGTATTCTTGAGGCCAAGAAGACACAACACCATTTTGTTGTTGTTGTTGTTTTGTTTTTTTTTTTGTTGTTGTTGTTTTTTTTTTTTCGAGACAGGGCTTCTCTGTGTAGCCTTGGCTGTCCTGAAACCAGGCTGGCCTCGAACTCAGAAATTTGCCTGCCTCTGCCTCCCAAGTGCTGGGATTAAAGGCATGCGGCACCATGCCCTTTCAATCTGCATTACTTGGCACTACTAAAACTTTGCAATTTTATTAAACAGGAACAATTCTGGGTCAGAAATTTTGACTGTGGGTTGGTAACCCTGTCCCTTCACTTGAGGCCATATCTATCTACTGAAGGTGGACTCTTTGAGTTCTCTTTCCCCAGTGATGGGCATTTTGGCAAAGGTCACCCCCATTGAGTCCTGAAAGTCTCTTTCCTCCATGGTCTCTGGTACTTTCTAGAGGTTCTACCCCACTTCTTACCCTGCCAGGACTGATTGTTTCCATTCATTCTCTTGGCCTCTGGAATTCCCGCTTGTCCCCATTATATCTGTTCCTGTTCCCCTTTTTATCTCCTTCTACCCTTTCCCACCCAAGTCCCTCCTTCCCTCTGTATCCTGTGATTATTCCCCCCTTCTAAGTGGGATTGAAGCCTCCTCACTTGGGGCTTTCTGATTGTTACAATTCAAAGTGTAAAAAGTTCCTTGTTCTTTCTAAACAAACAACTCAGTCATCAAAAAATATGCTCATAAAATAAATGAGTGAATGAGGAAAGAAGAAAAGAGCTATAGGGGGAAAATGTGTGCTCTAGCTTTTTGGTCATTGTGGTAATTTTAAGTACAAAATATTACTGAAAGTAAAGATCAAATAAAATTGTCCAGTAACTGTTATAAGAGAAAGGGGTTTTATGTAGCTAATAGCTTACATATTTTATTCCTGTTTGATGAGCTGTAAAAACAAACATATTTTTTTAGGCTTTTATCAGATTTGTGATGATATGCCTAATAAATTGAATATCATCATTACATCCGAGTTTCACCTTTGTTCATTTACATTAATTCATCTTCATCTAGGAAACAATATTTCTTTTCTTATTGTTGCTGTTTCTCTTGAACAGAGATTGGTTATAAAATACAATCCATTATAGTTTCTCTTCCAAGTCATCAATCTTAGCTAAAACAAGACAACTGTTTTAAATACTACCTAAAGCATTAGCAGAGAGCTACAAATTGTCTAGATCATCATTGAGTTAGTGACTCAGCTGCATTACAATCTTAGGTGAGTATCTAATTTAGAAAAAAAGAAAATTATGCCTTTTTAATGTGCATAAGCTCTCACCCCTTGATCTCAAGTATTTATGCATCAGATTTCTTTCCTTTTAATGAGGCAATAAGAGTTTATCAGGATCTTAGCATGTTTAAGAATGTGAAATGTCTGGCAAATGTAGCTCCATGGGTAAATGATTCTTTCTGGCAGCCCTGATGACCTTATCTTTATTCCTAGTATCCATGTGTTGGAAGAAGAGAATCAATTCCTGCAGCTTGTCTTCTGACCTCCACAAACATCCTGTGTTGCATGCACATACTGACACACATACACACACACACACACACAC
>NC_034597.1:111007591-111031576 GCF_900095145.1 Mus pahari | reverse complement strand
CACACACACATACACACACGCACACACACATACACACATACACACACACATACACACACACATACACACATGCACACACACATACACACACGCACACACACATACACACACTCACTCCTAAATAATATAGACATACAGGGCAGCAGATAATATCATTCATATCCCCAAAGAATGTTCAGTGTTATAGGGGATAGTGTTTAAGAACCTAAAAAGATTCAATGTGTAGTGTCCTGGTTTAGGAAAGTGATGAAAGTATTTAAGAAATACATTTTCCTACTCAAGATCGCCAGCATTTCTTCTGTTTTTCTTGAAATTCATGTTTGTTACTCATAGAAAGGAGTACAAGGTCTGTCCTACACAATATAAATGTTCTTACTTCATGACCTAAAATAACCTTGCATAGCAGAAGAATTTGTATTGTACTGCAGAAGAAACCAAGATTGCCAAAATTGGCATTTAACTCAACCACTGCCAGAAAGGAAAACAATCAAGAAAATATAAAAATGTTTTACTCACATTGTATGTGTCCAAAGATTATCTGAGATTAGTTAAAAGTGACTTTATATATTTGTATTCAATTTTCAACACCTTAGCCGTTAATTTAGGCCTGGAAAGTTGGAGTTTGAGGTTTATTCTAGTTGACTTAGTCTTGCAAAGCCTATGCCCACACATTGAGGTTTTGTACTCTAGAGGAGGTTTCTGATGGCCATAGCAGTGTTGAGCTAACCCTGTTTCCATGTGCAGGACTTTATAGCATTGTGTGGGTTCTTGATCTGCTTTGTCGAAGTCTGGCTTAGAGAGCTGTGAATCCGAGTTTGAAATGACAAATCAAGCTATGATGTTGCTTGAGCAATTACCCAAATTTCTTATAAATCTCTTTTCTTATCTAATCTGAAATGCTGCCTCAACTTGCTCTCACGAGCCCTCTGAGTTCTCCTCTTAGGTCTGCTCTCAAAGTGTCACAAAATGTATATATAAATTTTGTATGGTAAGAACTTCAGAGTCAAGTGTCTGCAGAAACCTGAAAAATCTTCGGAGGAGAATACTTTTTGGGTGCCTTCTGACTTCTGCTAATCCTTGACAGACCTTGGAACTTTTGTACAAATTATCACCTTCATGGCTCTCTTCATTTTTAGATAGTATTCTCTGTGCATACATGCCACTTTGCATCTGAACTTTCTATTTTTTATAAGGAAACCACCCATCTTGGGATCCATCCTGTCTGCAGACACAAAACTATGACATTATTGCTGATGCAAAGGAAACCAATTATATTGATTAGAATCCACTCTCATGAACTCACTTCAACTTGATTATCCCTATAAAGATCTATTTCAGCAATAGAGGTTATTTTCATGAATGGGCTTCAAGAATTCAAAACATCTTTTTTGGTATTTTTTGGAGGGGGCAAAATAATCTTATCCACAACACCCTTTTCTCCCTCAATTACATTGTAAATACATTTTAACCATCAGAAATTGATGGAATAATTGAGTTATATTTCTAATGACTGTAGTTTGTGACTCTTGACTCCTAAAAGAAATAAAAAAATATCTCTTATCTGAGATGACACTTTTCCACTCTACCCTTGCAATGTGTTAGGCAGACTATAATAAATTTAAATGGCCAGGAGGAGGCCTTTGGATTGCCTTCTTAGGTATACTTTCAAAGTCTTGTGAAATATGTACTTTAAACAAAAACATGTACTGCTTGTTTTGGAGGGTGAGAACGTCAAAGTCAAGTATATGTACAACTCTGTTCTTGCAAAAGTCTGCAAATGAGAATCTTTTCTGGGCTTCTAGATTTAGAGACAAAAATTATTCCACTGAAATTGCTTATATATGGAACATTTCTTTTTTCCTTCCAGAAAACTGACTTTCTTATCCATATATCATCTCTCAGATATTGGTTTCTATCTCTCAGACTATTATAAAAAATTTAACACAATCTTTTGTAAGATTTTCCATTTATTCTGATATTAGATCATGGGAAGTATTTTATCTCTTCTTCATTTATTAAATAAAATATGTCAAGTTATTGACTGGCTATGCTATCAATTTTACTTAATCCTTTGGTTACTAAAAAGTATTGAAAAATATTGAAGCCAAGTCATAATTGGTCAGAAAAATTTAAATTTCTAAATTTTTCTGTGAATATAAATATATTCATTTATAATTATTTCTATAATTTTATTATATAATTATAAATATAATAAATATAAATGGTATAGTAATAGCTAACATATACCATATGTCATATATCATATATCAATCATATACCATATACTACATATTATATACCATATATCATATACTTATATGTAGTATATACTTTTATATATTTGTATATGTTATAGATATTTATATATAATATATTGTATATTTATATGTTATATAATATATTATATAAATTATGGCTGAAAACAAATTCATTCACATAACACAATGATGAAAGGTGATTACATTCACATTGTGGCATTCTTGTATACCATGGCTGTGATTTCACACATATTGTTGCAGAAATATATTTTAAAAATTTCATTGTATCTTACATAAAATTTCAATAAGGTATGGGAACTATTAGGGAAGCATAGGTGAGAAAATGGGGGTTACTAACAACAAAAAGAATAACATGAAGTTGATTGGGGGTGGTGGGTTAAGGGAGTTAATTAGAGTGAATGGTAGATATAAATAATCCAAATGTTTTGTCCATTACATTCTATCCTAACCCAAGGCTGAGGAATCACTGCAGAGAGGTATTAGAAAGGTTATTAGAACTAGACATGGTGGATGACTAAAGGGAAAATATATTTTTAGGTAGAGAAAAAGGCAATAGCACAAATGAACTGAGAATAATTGTGGCAACATAAAAGGAGACCTGTGCAAGCTCAAGCTAGAGAAAATCCCAAGATGAAAAGGTGGGCACAAATTCTAGATAAGGAGTTATCAACAATTGGTAGACACTGGGAAAAGGAACATCAGTTTTTCTTAACGATATGGCTGATGGTGAATTGATCACATGCCAGGGGAAGGCTACACATCCAGGTTGTATAGGGATTTATAGATTGTGAGATTGAAGGGTTTAAAAACAAAAGAAGGCACAATGCTGGGTAGGGAAGGCAGGCAAGGCAGATCTGGGGGCAGATGAGGAAGGGTGAATATGATCAAAATATATTATATAAAATTCTCATTAATTAGAATGAATAAAACATTGCATAAAATATAATTTTTCAAAGAATAAATACAAAATATAGAAAAAGAAAAGGAGCAAGTGGGTGGTCCAGAAACATCAGTGTCAGAGAAACAACTTGAAGAAATGATGAAGGTGGGGAAAGAAGAGAATGGAGCAATTACTGCAACTAACAGAGCCTAATGCACAGCTAAGGACATCCTCATCAACACACACAGTGGTACCACCACTTCTCCAATGAAGGAAACGAAACACAGTGAGATGAAGTATTCTGCCCCAAATTATACAAGTGGAAAATGGTAGCCCCAAAGTCAAACCAAGCAGCCTGTGTCATGCTGTAAGTAACTGTGCTCTTCATTCTCTGAAAATCATACATCAAGAGGCAAAAAAACCACATGTTTGACACAATTGTCATCATGAAATCAACATAAATGTTGTGTTCAGAATATGGGAGGTTTGAAACTGGGAAGATAGTTCAATTGATAAAATGCTTGCCTGGCAAGCCTAACAATCTGAGTTTGATCCCTGGAACTCATATGGAAAAACTAGGTGTGGTGGTACTTGCTTGTAATGCCAGTGCTGGAAAGCAGACACAGGAAGATCCCTAGACTAGCCTTCTTGGTGAGCATTCATATCAAATGAAGGTTAATATTTCCTTTGTAATAATACCCAGTGTCGTCATTTGCCTCATACACACGCACACACACACACACACACACACACACACACACACACACACATACACATACACACAGAATATTTTAAAAAAAACATAAAATATAGGAAAATTTAACTAAAGTATATAATCACTATTTTGGGATAATTAATCTTGTTTTTCAAATTGGTCTTTGAGGAGTGTACTTAAATTTCTGTATTTTTATTTGTTTTACTTTTTTTCCTTTATTTAACCTTGACACTTTTGATTTCCATCATATTTAGTTAATTTGCAAAATATTGGGACAAAGGAGTACATTTTCTATTTTTCATATACCTGTAAAAGTTTTTCTCTGGTAAAGTAAAAGAAACAAATATTAATTTAAAAGAAATTATCAAGTTCGGTTTAATACTTATTAAGTAATCAGTTTTAATACTTTTGAATTGAAATAATAAGGAAATATATTGAGTTGAGGCAAGTGGAGTTGAATTATGTCAATCAATAAACAATTAGTTCCTTGATATTTTAAGTCCATTGAAGTTCTACTTCGTTGCTATAAAACCATGTTTAAAAGGTTTAGCTGATTCATCTGAAATTAACAAATGAATTTACTTCTCAGAAAGATTCAGTTGTTTTTTTTTTTTTAAAGTTTAGCTTTGTTCTTATTTTATTTTATTTTTTCCTAAAGTCCACAAATTTCTGTAAGACAAGTACTTTAATGAAATGTTTTCAAAGAAATGTTGAGCAATATATGCTCTAGTGTGCAGAATGTGCAGCTCAAATGTTCATACCTAATTATTACTGTGCGTTAAAATCAGCATAGAGCTGTTTTGAATTTTAACCATAATGAAAACCCAGGACTCCTAATTTCATCAAGTGTGTTTACAATCAATAATAAATTCAGCCCCACTGTATTATGCAATACACATATCTGGAAAACAACATGAAACAGTGAGATCAGATCAATAAAAATGTACACAATAAAATGAAATACACAAAGTACTGTAGTTTTATTAAAAATTATTACTTGAGAAAAATTCAGTTTTAATACAGAAATTTGAAACTGAAATTCCAAAATAGTACAACCAACATCAATTAAAATTTTATCATATGTACAGAGAGCTAAGCAAATATCAGAGCAAAGAGTGATAGATTATACATAACCAGAATTCCCAATGAACTCTCCAGTTGGTGAGGAGGAAATTCAATAAAAAATAAAATAGAAGGAATGTTGAAAACTATGTCTGAGCAAGTCACTAAGGAGACAGTGATAAGTTTTGAGTATATAAATATATGATTTATATACTAGTAGCATTTAACATATACTTTAAAATGTAAGTTGGCAATTGAAAGAAAATCGGGGTAAACTGTTCACTTCTACAGGACCAAAAACACAGATCTCCTTGAAACAAATATCATTCAGTGAGGTAGATGGGGCACTAAAACTTCAGCCCTGGATCTAGTAGAGCATTCAGCATTACACAGAAATTGCCAATGTCTTTTAGCCAGTGATCACCAGGCACACACCAAACATTAAATGCATCTCAGTAGTACAGAATACAGTGAGAGAAAAAGAGAATGTAGGACCTGAGAAATGAAGTTGTATTTGTAGATGAGTGTTAGAAGGATTGAGTTTGGTTCCTTGATTTCGGGGAAGGATCTAGATTGTAATGTGATCTAGACAAGATGCTATCAGATATTCCTTTTAAAATTTTGTTTTTCTCTTCTCTCTGTTTTTTTTTTTTTTGAAATAACAGTCTCTCCTCATTTTTTTTCTTCTCTTCTCATTTTGCTTTCTTTTTCCCAAAAGAATAATCTTAGTAATTCGGTTACTTCTGTCCTTTATTTTTAAAAACCATGCATAAGTTTTGAAATGAGATCATAAAAGTGAAGCATTCAAGTGACTATCTCTTTGTTTTAAATTCTCCTTATACCTGTCTTCTATGTATACCCAAATTTGGTTACCCAAGACCCTGCAAATGCAGGTCTTCCTTTGAGTTTAGTGTTTGCTTTATAACTTGGAGGATATTTGTAACCACGGGGCTTGATTATATTTCTGCAAATTACCTGGATGATCTGGAATATTTTGATTACATTTATTTATGGTCATATTATTCTCCTAATTAATTGTCTTATCATAGCCAGGGTTCAATTTTCTATATTTAAAATGAAATAATGAAAAGAGAGACTCAGCAGGCTGTTTCTTTTTTGTCACAAAGGCTGCCAGGAAAAGCATTTTTCTCCTTTTATTTCCTTATTTCTTTTTTCCTGGTAGGATAAATAATAGATGAAGTTCACTTAGAATCTTCATATTTAAATACCACCAAACAGTTTGGCTCATTTTGCAAATCAAATAAAAAGTGATAGAAGATAATCTTTATTGTGCTCCACCATTTAAATGGCTAAGGCTTTGCCTCATCATCTCTTCAGATATTTAGGCTGGGCCTCTTTGTTGTATGTATGCTGTTGAAGATTGGGACTGGCAACTCACTGAAAGCCTTTCTGAGACTCTAGCAGATGAGAACAGAAGGCTGTTCTCATAACAGTGTCAGAGAATGGAATAATCTGTTCCTTATGGAACTCCTGGAAAATGATAGGCTTTCCTCTACTTGCTTCTAAAGAAAATTATAGTAGAAAGCAGTTAATTAAAATAGGAAAGGCATTAGATGATAATCAGCATGCACTTATGTAAATGTGACATCTAAGGTTTATGTTAGCATGATAATTTATGATGGGAGTTAGCGAACCAATGGGTCATTCGGTTGACCTGGCTAGAGATTTTTATTTCTCTTCTGTTTCAGTAGTTAGTAGAATTAATTTGCTTCCTTGGAGATTTTCAGAGACTGAATAAGTAAAAAATGAATTAGGAGATGATGAAGTTACAATTCTATTACAAACTACTTCATTTTATCCTTATTTCCCTCTGGGTCTTTATCAGTGAACCTATTTGCCAAACACTTGAATGAAAAACACAAAAGAAAATCTGAGACTTTTCTTCCTACTACTCTGGGTAGTGTAAAACAACAACAGTAGCCAGTTTAAATGGCAGTTCAATGCAATGTTTATTTTTATGTGAAAGTTCAGTTAATGACATGCTTTTGGTACTCATGCAACTGTTTCATAAACCACTGTGTCCTTCCTGTCATGTTAAATCAAAGGGTCTCAATTCTAAAACAATAATTTTAGAAAGGTATATGTGATTAAAGTCAACCATAAAGACTACTGTAAAAGGAGCTGTCTGCATACTTCTGCTTAGTGCTACACACTCAGGTCTAATCCTTCACTGAGCAATCTTGAACTTGAAGGTAAGAGTGTGATGTGTACAACACTGCCCAGCAACATAGCACATAGATACTCCTCCTTCTAAATAAATATGTATTTTGTAATATGTTAAGCCATTTTATAAAGAATTTAAGTGAAATAAAAGAATGGATTGCTTTGAGCACTGATTTTTCCTGAATTTGTGTACTTATTTCTGGGCCTTTATAGTGTCACAAGAAGTCATCTTATTCATGGATGAGAAAGCAAAGCATAAAACACAGCTAGCTGTTGCCATGAAGAAGGCTGTGGGCCTGCTGTGTGAAAATAATTGAAGCTACCTTAGATTTGCAATTTATAAGCTAAATCTAATTGCAGTGTGGTATGGTTTCTGTGCAATTGTCTTCCTGCTCACAACCGATCCTGAAAAGTGAGTCCTGAGTGGAAAACAACTTTATCGTATTGCTATAATTTTCAGACACCTAAGTGAAAGTGATCAGGCTGCAATGGTTTCTGATAATTGTTATTAATGAATTGCTAGATTTATCTCTATTCTCCAATGGTATGTACCCCTTTAGTACCACCCATAGTTAGAAGCCTCTGGACAAGTTATGTTCAAATGACAGAATTAAAGCACAGAGTCACAGCCAGAATGCCTGCCATTTACTTTTATCTTACTCAGATTTAATTTGAAGAATGGTAGATAGTCAGAACATGGGGGAGAAGTGATTTAATCTATGCTTCCAACTTTAAATACCTAAACGCAGGTTGTATCTATTAGCTGAGAAGCATAACGGCTAAACTACAACTGATTGCCTTTAGCCTTTTAACTTTCATAGCTGTAATAGGTCACTATTTGGTTACTATTAACGTTTTCTTGCTTCACAGATTATGGAAATGAAAATGAAAACATCCCACAGCATGTTTGCAGACAAACACACACACACACACACACACACACACACACACACACACACACGTGTGGAGGTTTTCTGCAAGTTCTACTGAGTTCCTCAGGAGCTGTGACAGCATACTTTAGCATACACAGGGGCTTTATGATTTATTCATGGGATTCTATACTTCTAACTAATAGAAATATGAAAGTTATTAACATACCTCACACTTTTTCTTCAGTTTTCTGCAGAGATACACTATAATTTTTATTGACTTTAATCTATTCCCCAGTGTCTCATACATTGTTGATGATCCATAAATATTTACAAACTGGGTAATTATGCTTAGAAGAGTAAGTCAAGGTCAAGCTTGGTCAGGCTTTCCTCTGATATAGCTAGACTATGACATCATCTACTTTCCAACTGGTTAGATTTTGAATTTAATAGGAATGCTCTTCACACCCAACAATGAGCAGTAAACTTAACCTTTTCATCATCTGCTTCTTTAATGTGCTAGAAAGAATCAAGATTGTTATCAAGCTGAAACAAAGGCTGCTGGTTAATGTAGAAAGCTTACAGTGTCTGGTCTCCACACTAGGTTTTACAGATGAGAAGGATGGTATGTCTCCCTAAACTCAGGCATGGGTGTTCTATAGACCATTATTTATTAGTAATTAAAACAAAACCACCTAAAACTAATTATTTGTTATGAAAAACAGACTTCAATGTAGTAATATTAAATGGGTTCATTTTATAAAATTTAGAAATATGTAAAGAGAAAGAAAGAAAGAAAGAAAGAAAGAAAGAAAGAAAGAAAGAAAGAAAGAAAGAAAGAAAGAAAGACAGACAGTTAGGGTATTGATGAATTATAAGCCACTGTCCATTAAACAAGCACTTTGACAGTAGTTTTCCTATGTGTTATAGCTAAGATATCTTCTCCAGTGAGAGATTATATTTGGCTTCATCCTTTTATTCTCTGAGACAGACATTCTGTTAAGACCATACTTACTGCTGTCTGCTTTTGAAAACCTGAGTATTCTTTGACATGCCAGGGAGAAGAAATAATGTGCTCTGCATAGAGGCACATTCTTCATATGACCCAAAGAGATTTTTTTCTAGTTGCATCATTCTGCCATTCAAATGTATTATTCCTCTTCAATTTGCTGTTCTTCTGGGAGAAAATTAGCTTTGGTTGGATAATATTTACTTTCTCATGCTTGTGATAGAAATAGATTAACAGAAGAGATAGGGACAGAGTTATAAGGACAGTTGAAATTGTGGGAGAAATAAGGATCTAAACTATTAATGAGATCAAAATGCAGAGAATGCTTGTGGATACTCAGCCCTAATTGATACATCCACAATGCCACCCCTACACCTAAGACATAGGGAACAACATTGAAGAGATCAGAGGACCAACGCTCATGATGCTTAAGAGTATCTTCAAGACATGAATGGGAAGCTGTATCCATGATACCTCAATAGTACAGTTACATAAGCAAGACACACATAGTAATAACACCAGTTGATATGCCAATGTTGTCCAGAAAGTTTCACAATTTGTCATGCCTACATGAAGATCTATAGGTAGATCTATAGTCAGGTGAATGAGTTTTCTCCAAGAACAAGCCCCCCCCCAAATAAATTATCCAATCCCACATAGTCATTTTATCTTTAAAGATAAAATAAAAATGCACCTGTGAGATGGTTTTTGATATTTAACATAGTAGGAACCCATTAAATGTAGGGTAGATTAAACTAAATTGTATTGCACAGATATGGAGCATACATTATTAAACAAAAAGAACTCATTGTATTAACAGAGTTGGAAAATTATGATCGATGCGATAATTTAACACTGCACAGTATTATCCTCCAGGTACTATTCAGTAACAGAAGGACTGAAGGTGGTTAGGATAGTCTGGGTTATTACTGTTGTTAACAGTGAGGATAAATGAGTTATGATGCTGTACACAATTAGGTGAGGATGCGGTTACCCGTTTTGTCAGGGGAATTTCAATCTAGGCTTCTTATTAAGACATCTTATTTCTTGAAGAGGATATAAATTCTATAGTGATAAAATCTTGAAAATTACTCCTTTGAAAACAACTGAGAATACATATTCCCAGAGAAGATGAGGAAGTGTGGAGGCCCACCTATAAGAAAAGAGAAAACAAGTTCACTGTAATTCTTCTACCTTGTCCCTAATGTTTCTAAGAGCCTAAAATCTATCTCATGCATAGAAACAATTTTTTTGATGAAATTTTGGAACTATTTCACTTATAAATTATAGCTGAGTACTAGGGGCTAAAGATAGTTTTCCTACCTCTGTTGGTTTTGTCTGGTTTAGAATTTCAGCACCTTCTCCCTAACCTAGCACCTCACATTGTTATGCTCCTTCTTTTTAGCTTAATTGTGTTCAACACATGCACTTGATCAGATAAACTTTAAGTAACTTTATATTTTTTCTCAATATAGAAAAAATAATCATATTAGAAACTGTAAGGTCTTGTTTAAATTGTATATCCTATTACATTCTTCATAGCATCCATTACATTAAAAACACAGTTTCAGTATTTTACAATATAAATACTTCTTATTTTTCATTCCCAAAGATATATTTTATATATTATATTTTAGAGCAAAGCTTTTATCTTTTCTCTAAGGGATATAGGAACATTGTAGTAAGTCCCTTTATCTTCCTGACAGCCTAAAAGTTTTTGTTGTTTTTTTAATTCATCATTTACTTTTCAACTACAACTGTTTACTGATTCCTGGTTTCTAAAAGAAAATAGCTAGATGATCATAATTTTTAAAAATCTTGATAATCAGCTTAAAACATTGAAGTAGAGTTTAACATTCAAACTTAAGTGTGTTTTGAGCAAAGACATTGTCTAATGTTTCCTTTTTGGATTAAAAGATGGGTTGAGGTGTGATTACATAGAAGGTATCTCTGAGGAGCTGATTCTGTGATCCTAAATACTATGGCATTACATTTGGCAATGTCACTTTAACTTATTTGGGTATTTCTCTAGCACTAGACAATAGAGATAAGCCATGAAAGACAAAAAAAGGCATGTTTTCAATCACTGAGGACTTTACTAATGAAAGAAGAAAACTAAAGTGGGACAAAATAAAAACTAAAGTGGATCAATAGTCATCTTGTCCCCAAAGGTCCTGTGTTATTCTCTTCTCAGTATAACTAAGGCAACCTTTTAATCACCTAGAAAATACCCAAGTATGTCAATAAGAACATAGTCATTTATAAGTACTAAAATAGCTGTTGCATACTAATAATTTTGCCATTAGTATACATTAGGTTTGTTTGACTTTTAATTTGTGACGCAAGATAAACTTCCCTGACTGCAAACATCACTTCCTTGTAGAAAGGTTCTAAAGAAAAAGAAAGAGGTTGGGTAGAAATGGATTTCCAGTTCATAAAGAAGAAAATAAAAATCTTCTTTAGCATCTCTCCTGTTTATCTTTTTCCCATTATACAACATGTGGCAGTAACTGTTCCCTACAGCGTCAAGTATCTATATTGAAAGCAAGGGATGTGAGTTTCTAGAGCAGAAAAGTAAATGTGACATCCGGTGTCATAGAGCACCTGGGATTCATTTTGTCTGACTTGAGCATATTTTAACAGTGAATAAAAATGGGGTTCTCTTGACAAATATGGATGGAGTTCTCTTCACTAAATGTTTGTTGTTGACGACTCCAAAAACCTTAAAATCACTTTGTAATTCTTCTTCAGGTCCTTTTCAGTAAATTAACATGTTTTTATAAAAATTTTAATGTTTGAAAGAATGCACACACTCTTGAAGTTCTTAGGACACAGCCACAAAAGGCTTGCATATCTAAGCACAAATGTGCCTTGACTCAATTTTTCTGCTTCTTTTGAGTTTTTAGTTGAGTACCAAATTAATAGCATTTTAAACAGCATCCATTTGCTAAATAATACCCTAGTCACCCTAAAGAATTATTTGCTTAATTCCTTAGAAGAGCAGGCACATAGAAGCAGCTGTCCCTGTACCCCACCCACAAGGGAATAATAAATTTTGCAACTAGGCCATGTTGTTCAACAGCCCTCATCAGAACATGCTCATCCTCGAAGCCCACATTGAGCAGGGGTTTCATTAGAGAATAGGATAAATGTTGGGGTGTTGCCATGAAAGTTTCCTGAGAGAAAATAAAATGTTGATTTTCCTTCTTAACTCTTAACATGACCAGAATTTAATCACCTCAACAGAGTCCATCAGCCATTTCACAGACCTATTTGTCTCAATGTAAAAATAAAGAACCAAGGGAAAAAAGGAGAGTTAATGCTATAGCCTTATGGGCCATGACACAGATCCAGTAATGGTCTCTCTTCAAGTTTCTGCTAAGCCATCACAGAGACTTGAGCTGAATTTACTGAAAATAAAAAAAAAAACAACAAAAACAAATAAAACAAAACAACAACAAAACACTTGGATTACAAAGTAAAGCAAATGCAGAATTTCTGAGAAGTCTTATTTCAGAACTTCAGAAGAGAATTAGAGCTGGCAGATGCCCTACCCCAGGAATGTTTGATGATTGCATGAGTTTTAAAACCTTCCCTGATGAAAGCACAGTGTGTCAAATTCCTCTTTTGTTTGCACCTTAAAATGGAAAACAGCTCTCATGTTTCTTCTTTGTCATTAATGAGGCTTGTGCATTGGGAACCTATTTAATATCCTTGTTAATGAGCTCATTTTAATATCTTCATTTGTGATCAACCCAGCTTCATTAGATAGACCTCTAAGCCTATTTGTTATAGTAAAAGTGTTATGCAACTATTTCAAAAATGACAGCTTTCTCCCCAGCTCTTTTCTCTTATCTCTATCTTGTGTGTCTTCTGTTTCAATCCTTTTCCCTCCTTTTTAGTTCTTGTGGAACTGTTAAACAGTTGGCATTATATTTGCTAAGTAATGAGAACAGAGATACTTTCAATACACTTGCATTGCTGATTTTACAAATATTAAAAGATAAAGTCCAGTGATAATATATGTATTGTATTTCACAAAGACATGGCTACATGCCTTTGCTTTATCTTCTCTTTTATTGGGTATCTTTGATAAATATTTTACACATGTGAGAAATCTCTTGGACACAACTCTAAAGTTAATATGTGACAAAATGATAGTGAAAATAACAATAATCACTGTGCTTGCACATCATTTGTTTTATCAAAAATTTCTTTTTTCCTTTCAAATTAAGTTCAGCATTGCATTTGAACTAATTTTCTTTAATTGTCCTGAAGGATTCTATTTAAAATTTTATATCATTAATTCACCTCTTATATACTTTAATTTTTAAAGGCAATTCGTTTTAAAGGGAGAATATTTCTAAGAGTGTTTCATGTAAGAATTTGATATCTCATGATTCAAAACTCTGTCACTAGGGAATCTTTCCAGATATAACATATAATATATAATATTTCAGTAGCTGTTATAAAGAAAATATTTATAAAATTAAACTTCAGACAATTTAGCAACATCTGAACAACCACAAATGATGGCATCTTCTGGTGACTGAATGCTGCTTGTCCAGGGAACTCTACTACAAAGCACTACACAACAGTGCTGCAGTATTCGTACAACCTGCAGTGATTTCCATTCTCTAACAGTGCAGCAGCTTGCTGTAGCTGGCAAACAGAAGCTGCATGAAATGATTGACAGCTAAAGATGGGTTTGCCATTTTTAGAATCCCTCATATTCAGAATGGTTACTTGAAATCAATCTTCAGATATCATTTGGACAGTAGGGTGGAATGCTGAACTACAATTTAAAGAATTTACTCTCTTGTCTTGTAGCTGGATTATTAAAAGTAGGAAGAGAATGTGAACAGTAAGTGCCACAGGAGGCCAATTAAAATTTTTGCCCTTCAAATATCACAGACTGAAATTTCACATAGGTTTTTGTCTTAAAGTCAGAGAATCTATACTCTGAGCTCTGTAGTCCACAAGGTCTGGGTAATATCTGCACAATTCATGCATATATATATATATATATATATATATATATATATATAAAGCTTTATAACAAGTAAAGAAATGGTCAAGGCTATGTTCTAATTAAACTTCATTAAACTGAACAACAGGGTAGACATAGACTAAGAATCATGACTTTCTAAGGCATGACTTAGACTTTTAAACATCCATTGGAATTTTAACTCAATTCCCACATGGAAAATTGTTGTTTAAACCTGAGTATAAAAACTTAGATCAGGGATGAGGATTGTTTGTGAAAAGCCACATCCTAGGAAGCCAGGGATAAAGACTTCACTCATTTTCCCCCAGATTAGAGTGTTCCTGAAACTGAATATCTTCCTTTTACTGGGGAGACAATTTTGTAGATGCCTCAGATATATGTGATTATGTGGGTGACTGGATATTTGACAGTTCATCTACTATTTCCTATATACTGGAAAAATTCAAAGAGCAATATATCTCAAGATATAAATATAATCTGTTAATAATCCTTTGTCTTCCAACAGTCATATTGACTTTTTTTTAAAGTTTGATTCTCCAGTACAGTCATATATATTACTGATGTCTGCTCTAGTTAAGATAATAAAGAGCAGGCATTTCTTGAGACATGAAGCAGGCTTTCTATTCTTTTCTATCATAATAACTAGAGTAACAGTGGCCACTACTGTCCAATCAGATAATTGCACCACTTTCCTCTCATTGTTCGGTGTGGCACAAACATTAATCTTCACCTGGAAGCATTTTCAAGGAGTTTTAAAACATGTCATCTGGATGGACACTGCTATGAATTAAAGAAATTCTCATTCGATATTAGCTATGAATCAATTTGTTATTTATGAATGAAATGTACTGACTAATTTTGTGTCAACTTGACACAGCTGGAGTTATCACAGAGAAAGGAGCTTTAGTTGGGGAAATGCCTCCAGGAGGTCCAGCTGTAAGGCATTTTCTCAATTAGTGATCAAGGGAAGAGGTCCCCTTGTGGGTGGTGCCATCTCTGGGCTGGTAGTCTTGGATTCTATAAGAGAGGAGGCTGGGCAAGCCAGAGGAAGCAAGCCAGTAAAGAACATCCCTCCATAGCTTCTGCATCAGCTCCTGCTTTCTGATCTGCTTGAGTTCCAGTCCTGCATCCTTTTGTGATCAACATCAGTATAGAAATGTAAGCCAAATAAACCCTTTCCTCCCCAATTTGCTTCTTGGTCATGATGTTTTGTCCAGGAATAGAAACCCTGACTAAGACAATGAATAACCAATGTATCTCTAGAAACTCCAAATATTATCTAGTAACAGTTCCTATTATAAAATAACAGGGGTTTAAATATTAAGAGCATACTTTTATACAAAGAATTTTTAGTGATTTCATGTAAAATTAATGAGTACAATAGCATGATATAATAGGTATTTTTTATCATTTCAAATATTAATCCACAAATATTTCTGTAGAACCATTGTTTTAAAAAACATTCATCACAGGTTTGAGAGAAGAATAGATTACTAGAATAGAGTTAGGATTTTTGCCCTGGATTTATTAAAAAATATTGGAGAATACTTTAATTTATTAGATCAGAGAAGCACTTTTCTATTTTCTAAGATTTCTATTGGCATTTCTAAAGCATTTGGCCTTAACCAGATATGGTTTCTCCAGGATTTCTTATGCCTTAGAAAAGCTTGCTAGTTTCAATGCCAAAAGCAGGCAGCAGAGGGCCCTGCAAATTTAACTGTCCAGAGACTTGCTAAAATGGGTAACGATTTTCTTTAACTCTTGTGAAGTCTGTGCTTGTGAATTGCAAGGCTGCATTTTCCCCACAGTAGAAAAGAAAAAAAGGGGAATGCATAGGTGAAACTATCTTATGTTGATATAATTTTTGAAATCCACATGTAATTATTTATTTTAGTTATAGAATTCTAGTTAGGAAAGTCAAAAGCTTGTGTGGCATTTCAGGGTTGATTAGCTTTGAGATTGGGTAATTACAGCTCCAGCAGCAAGCATCTACCATATACGAAGTTTATGCATATTGATGAAGGTTGTAAATATATGGAAATGCCTTCATAGTCTGCTCAGTTTGTACTTTCCCTCTGATGAGTGATTTCTGTTTTTCTAAGATCTGGAATTGTAGGCTCCTTGAGGACTGTATCTGTCCCTAACATTTTCTTTTGCCAATCTCTACTTGCACATTGCATTTCTAGTCTTTCTTATGTACTCACTTTTTCTTTTAACAAATGTTTATTGAATTGAATAGGTGCTAAATACTTGGGCTTTCACTCTTATGAAATTTGATATATATATATGTAAGGATATATATGTGATATTTTCTTTATTTACATTTCAAATGTTATTCCCTTTCCTGATTTCGCCTCTGAAAAACCCCTGTCCCATCCCCCATTCCCCTGCTCACCAACCCCTCACTCATGCTTCCCTTCCGTCCTTCTTAGAAGAGGGAACAAAATACCCATGGGAGGAGATACAAAGCATGGAGCAGACTGAAGAAAAGGCCATCCAGAGACTGCCCTACCTGGGGATCCATCCCATATACAGTTACCAAACTCAGACACTATTGTGGATGCCAACAAATGTTTGCTGACAGGCACCTGATATAGCTGTCTCCTGAGAGGCTCTGCCAGTGCCTGAAAAATATAGAGGTGGATGCTCACAGTCAACTATTGGACTGAGCACAGGGTGCCCAATGAAGGAGCTAGAGAAAGGACTGAAGGAGCTGAAGGGGTTAGCAGCACCATTGGGGATGAACATTACATACGTACACACACACACACACACACACACACACACACACACACACACCAAGAAGGTATGCCATGAGAAAACACAATCTGAAAAGATAAAGAGGATCTGAAATGTTCAAGCCAGTTACATTAGATTGACAGTTGCTTTAGATTGACTGGGCAGGTAATGCCTCTCTGAAGAGGTGGGATTGGAGAAAGAATTTGAATGACAGAAAACAGCCCTTTAAGTATTACAGATAGTCAAAAGCAAAGTTTTACAAAATTGCTTCAAGACTGCACAAGCATTTCACCTCTGAGGAATGGAAAGTAGGCCACCCTGCCTCCCTGCAGTGCTTCCATTTCACCTTGAAAAGGAGAAATGACCTGGGAAATGTTTTCCCTCTCTGTGTTACTAGAAAATCATGGCTACACTGGGCAACTCTGCCCATCTTCCTTTCTCTTTCACCACTGCCTCTCAGGTGTTTCCAGAGGAAGAGGTGTAATACCAGTCAATCACCCTTTAAAAATCCACCCCTCGGTATAATTATAAAAGCCCATCTACTCAGGCAATGCTTGTATAAGTGTATCTTCCAGTTACTGCTTTGACAAACTTTCATGGAGGTGATTGATTCAAGTTGCAGAGATTGGCCAAGGCTTATTTGCTAAATTGAGGAGTAAGAAGCAAAAATATCTGCATATTCTGGAGTTATTTGAATGACCTTGATCTATCTGCAGTACTAACTTCTCTGTAAAGTTACTTTTTATCTCCAAACTACTTTTTTCTCTCTGCCCCATCCCTTTTGGATCACCTGTTTCTTAAACTTTCCTCAACTTCAATTTACCTGACTTCTTCCTAGACAATGTCTTTTGTTATAAGAGAATCTTGTAGGCTTTTGTTCCCCAGTTTTGTTTCTAAAAGGCTAGACAAAAATACAAATAATGAAGCTAGATGCATTATATCCTATGCCTAACAGGGGTGTTTTCCATGGATAATGATGTTATACAAAGTAGATCAGCATTTGCATTTTGTGAACTGAAGACAGGAAGAGGAGGAAAGCCTGTATGATTCCATTATAACAAGGTTTAATGTTCAAGATGCAAAGCTAACCATGCTCAAGTGTACATCTCAGAATTCTGACTTAATCAGACTCATTCAAGGGCCTTCCTACCTAACTACAACTTTATCTTTCAAGCTGATTCAAAATGGACGGTGTGTTTATCATCAGGGAAAAGGGGGACCAAGAATATGCAGGCAAAAATTAGAGAATAAAACGGTTACAGCTGGCCAAAGGCACTTTTAATAGTCATATAAATGATTGTGTCTAATGATGCTGTTGATACATTTAAATCAATTTCCAAGAGGGTTGTAGAAACCTTGCCATTTACAATCAGGGAAAAAGAGGCCTAACCCAGAACAAAAATATAACTCACAGAATTAGAACATAAGAAGAATTAGAGAGCAGCAGAAAACCTGAAACTTTTTTGCAGGTTTCATCCATTCATCACACACCATTTTACCAACCTTCTTGATCTCAGTTTGCTACCAAGGCAAAGCCTCTCTAGCATAGTTTTCCATTTCAAGTTAAATATTCTTTGCTGGAGAAAGACTTGTGTGTCGTTGTAATGTATAATGGCATCTCAGGCCTCTGCCCACTAATTGCCAGTAACATCAGCCCACCCTCCGCTCTTGTTTCTGATAACCAAACCAAGTGTTCAGGCATTGCTGAAGTTCCCCTGGGGATCCAAATCACCCCCTGGAGAAATACTGGTGAAGGTGTTTTTATTTTACCCTGATGAATCAGACTGATTATTTATGTCTTATCAGTTTCCCTGAAGGAGTTATAGAAGATTTGGGGGAATAATGATGCTGTTTGCTATGTTTATGAGATTACATGATGAAAGTTAAAGATAATATACATATCGCTGTAGCAATTTCATCTAAAGAAGACACTGTTTTGGCACTCCAAGGGGATCAATTTGAAAAGAAAACAAATGATCTTATTAACTGAGAGATGTTTAGAAGACACTAAATTTGTTTCTTTGTTTAATGGAAAGAAGCCAGGGCTTTGTGCATGCTAGGCAAATTCAACCATTGAGCTGCATGTCTAGATCTGAATAGCAGTTTAACAAGTTTGAGATTTTCTCTTTGACCTGGGTTTTTATCAGGGCAAAAGCAAATTTCATTAGGAATAAAATTAACATTCTTTCTATATTTCTTTCTACTTAAAACCCAAGATATAGAAGCAGAGGGAATAATTATACATACTAATTTCATGAAGATGCTTTCTTTAGACATTTATTTTAATTACATTTCCTAGTGTGAGAAAAAGAGAAGCCATATATGTGCAAGGCTATCTGTGTCTATGAAATTCTTCCTTGTATTATAAGCAGATGGCAAGCATTGTTCTCTGCCTGTAAGGGGTAGCAACTTCCTATTGACTAGTGAGTTTAGTCACAAGATTAAACATGAAGTTGTTAGCAGAAGTTTGAAGAGTTATCTCTAGTTATATCCACACAGCAGCACAATGTGTGACACATCCTTCAGGGAATTGGCCTCAGTGAATTTTTTGTTTTGTTTATTTTGTTTTGTAGGTTTTTTTTTTTAATGAGAACCTGTAGGAAGCAATGGCTTATCTGAACAGTGTATCAAGTATAAAAGCAGATTTTTTAAAAATGAGATTGCTTTAGCAGAAAGACAAGTTCAATTTCAAGTAATGTATTACTTTACTCAACTTGATTTGGTAAAATATGAGAAACTAAGTAAGTTAACCAATTAAAATAAATCATTGTTCTCATATATTTAACTACTAGAAGTTCAATATTATGGTATTTTCAGGGCAGGTTTCCTCTCTTCAACTCTAAGGTTCATCTCTTCAACTTAGGAATTTCTGTTACCTTCCTGTTTTCTATGTGGTTTCCTCTGTGTGGAAGCATCACTAGTGTCTCTCTTGTGTCTGGACTTCTCCTAATCTAGATATCAGTCAAATTAAAATATGACCATCGAAACAGCCTCATTTGAACTTATCCTATCTCCAACTAGAGTACATTCTGAGGTAATAGCACTAGGAGGTTAACATGTACATCGGAAAGATTTAAAGGAGAATATAATTAAGTCTGTATAATTCAACAAGTAGCCTGCATGTTAATGACAAATTGAGAGGGAATCTACTAACCCAATCATTATTTCAAGTAGGTTCCATTAATGCAAATAAGATCATGAATGTAGAGAGAAATGTTATCCATACTAGCAGTAGATTTGACTACTTCTTACATGTCTTCCACAAGTAGGCAGGCTCAGAAGTGCTGCAATTATTAAGTATCATAGGTTTGTGCATATTTATTAGAGATATGATTTTCATAAAATATAGACTTCTTTCTGCTGATATTTCAAGTTCTCCCTTCAATCTGACATTTTTTAAATTATTTGCTCCTGGGAATTCATTGTTCTTTTTTCTTGAAAAAGAATATATATATATATATATATATATATATATATATATATATATATACATATATATACAGATATCTCCTGACGGGTAAATAGGGGCTTTGCAGCCTCTGTTTTACTATTATGCTCTGTCACTCATTTACTCTTCCTTCAGTTATTTAGATTTATAGCACATGATAAGTATTAAGTATTGGGAAGGTGACAATGAACTAACAAGACAGCTGATTTTGAAGACTAAAAAACAAAACAGGTATAGTGAGCTCCCAGGTTGCAAATTTCAGACATTGACTTGCCAAAGTAGCCTCCCTCCACTGTCTGAAACTTTTGGCTGAGACATGCTGGAAACCCATTTCTATGGCTGGCACTCAGTAGATGGTAGATTACGTATATATTTCAGGTCTGAAACTAACACTTTTAGTGTTCCCTTCCTTGGTGATCTTCCACAGGACTATTGCTAATTCCTCTTTCAAGACTAACACTACACTTACAAATCTCTTGCTAAAACTTAAAGATATCATACCTGAGTAGGGAAATCTACAGTGCAATGAACATATCCTTAGACTCACTGGACATAGTAGCTACACAACTACTTAGAATCAAAAGGGTTGTGACCCTTTTTGTAAACCTCTATTTCCAAAAATATTTACATTATGATTCATGACATTATCAATATTAAAGTTATAAAGTAACAACAAAAATAATTTTATGACTAGGTAGTAACCACAACACAAGGAAATGTTTTAAAGGGTCACAACATTATGAAGGTTGAGAACTACTGACTTAGTAGCTTTGTGGATAAAAGATACAGTTTTATGGGTGAATAGGATGTTTCTGTGTGTTTTGTTCTGTTTTGTATGAGATTCTTTTTCTTTAATTTTTTTTATTATATATATTTTTCATTTACATTTCAAATGCTATCCCCTTTCCTAGTTTCCTCTCCGAAAGTCCCCTATACCTTCCCCATGCCCTGCTCCCCAACCCACCCACTCCCACTTCCTGACCCTGGCATTCCCCTGTACTGGGGCATACAATCTTCACAAGACCAAGGGCCTCTCCTCCCATTGATGGCCAACTAGACCATCCTTTCCTACATATGCAACTAGAGACACCAGCTCTGGGGTAGTACTGGTTAGTTCATATTGTTGTTCCTCCTATAGGCTTTCAGACCCCTTTAGCTTCTTGGGTACTTTCTCTAGCTCCTTCATTGGGGACCTGTGTTCCATCCAATAGATGACTGTGAGCATCCACTTCTGTATTTGCTAGGCCCTGGCATAGCCTCACAAGAGACAGCTTTATCAGGGTCCTGTCAGCAAAATCTTGCTGGCATATGCAATAGTGTCTGCGTTTGGTGTTTGTTTATGGGATGGGTCCCCAGGTGGGACAGTCTCTGGATGGTCCTTCCTTTTGTCTCAGCTCATGATCAAGTATGCTTCATCCCAGGAATGCAGGAATGGTTTAATATACGGAAATCCACCAATATAATCTACTATATAAACAAACTCAAAGACAGAAACCACATGATTATCTCATTAAATGCTGAGAAAGCATTTGACAAAATCCAACACCCCTTCATGATAAAAGTCTTGGAAANATCAGGAATTCAAGGCCCATACCTAAACATAATAAAAACAATATATAGCAAACCAGTAGCCAACATCAAACTAAATGGAGAGAAACTTGAAGCAATTCCACTAAAATCAGGGACTAGACAAGCCTGCCCACTTTCTCCCTACCTATTCAATATAGTACTTGAAGTCCTAGTCAGAGCAATTAGACAACAAAAGGAGATCAAGGGGATACAAATTAGAAAGGAAGAAGTTGAAATATCACTATTTGTAGAAGATATGTTAGTATATATAAGTGACCCGAAAAATTCCACCAGAGAACTCCTAAACCTGATAAACAGCTTCAGTGCAGTAACTGGATATAAAATTAACTCAAACAAGTCAGTGGGCTTTCTTGTATGAGTTTCTTGTAGTTGAGAATAGAGTCAGTTGAAGAATGAGAACCAAGAGGCACACAGTGAGATTATTGGTAGAATAGGAGCCTTGTTTGGCTAGTAAACATTGCATTGTGTTTGACAGGGGGCCAGGATCTTCTATTTCATGTGTGTCCCTGAAGATCATAAGTGATAGTGCTTCTCTTCAGTTCACTCACAACGGTCCTAACCCTAATTTATGAACTGATGATCTGTCTCAATCATTTTAACTTTGATATGAAATATTTGATTACTCTTGGGAATAACTCTGTTCTGTTATCCTTTCCTTTTACTCTAGTGTGCTATAGCTATATCTTCATAATCTCCATTTGGATCTTTGTGAATATAAAAAATTAGATAAAAAAGAGCAAGTTCTAGAAAACAGCAGTCCACAGTTATGCCTAGAGATAATGATACTTTACTATTCAACTTAAAATAAGCTAAAAGGAAGAACTCATTTTAAATACTCTTTACTTGAAAATTAGTGTCTTTTAAAGCTAACAACACAAATTAAATAAAACCAAGCAATCTGAACCAAGCTTTCTTTCTAACATATCCAAGAAGAGAGCTTTCTATGGCAGAATGTTGCATTTCCCTAGATTCCATCAGCTATCAGAGTGGCTTTTATACAGATAATTAAGGTTCTTAGAGTGGACATCATGACCTCTTGATCATTTTCTTGTGCAGAAGCTATGCACAGATCAACTGGGAAATCTGAGTTGATGCTTTAGACATGGTGTTTATTTGAGACCATAAACTTTCTTCTCAACATAATTTGTGGGATTAAATACAATAAGGTAAAATGCAACTTATTGAGATGTCAGGATCAATTTGTATCAAGTGTATATATCCTGTGATTATTATTCAGATCAGTAGATGCTATTTTCAACACCAACTTCCATTTTGATTCTTTCTGATCAGTATCCTTATCTCTATGTCTTCATAACTGTTCAAATTAATGATTATGAGGTATATTCTTGGTATTTTATATTCTAGTGTTTTTTCTTTTTAAACAAATAGTATCACTGCATATGGATACGCTATGCATGCACTGACTTATTGGGATGGGGCATATGTTTTATTTCCTTCTCTTGAGTTCTGGGTGCCCCTGCCACTAGAAATGTTTTCTGGTGTCACAATAACCATATTTATTGACTAGTCAAGGTCTTTCATCTTATGAATTGATGGCTTGATCAAAGTCTTCTTCTTGCCAATAGTGATGATTGTAATTATAAGTTTGAAACTAATACGTACATAAAGTGAGTTTTAGTCTCATTATTTTTGTTGATTAAAAAGCTATCACTTGAGAACATTAGCTGACTTATATATGGGAGTTTATATCTTTGTGTTGTACTTATGAGTGTAGTGTAATCAAAACTAATTGTGAAATTAAAGTATGTTGTTTCTTGGTCTGGATGTATATGTATATATCTGTAAATGATGAGGACAAGTGATGAGAAATACATCATTAGACATAGCCGCCAATATTGTACAGGTTGCCTATTGCCACACAGCTTTTGGATATAGGCAAGAAATGCAATCCACACAAAATATGGGTCATTTACGCTGGTGAAACTGGGAAGACTGCTTTTCAGTAAAAAAGTCTTTTAAATATAAGAAGAAACACATTAGCCGGACAGTGATGGCTCACACCTTTAATCCCAGCACTTGGGTGGCAGAGGCAGGCCAGCCTGGTCTACAGAGTGAGTTCCAGGACAGCCATGGCTGCACAGAGAAACCCTGTCTCGAAAAACCAAGAAGAAGAAGAAGAAGAAGAAGAAGAAGAAGAAGAAGAAGAAGAAGAAGAAGAAGAAGAAGAAGAAGAAGAAGAAG
>NC_034597.1:110989185-111006866 GCF_900095145.1 Mus pahari | reverse complement strand
AGAAGAAGAAGAAGAAGAAGAAGAAGAAGAAGAAGAAGAAGAAGAAGAAGAAGAAGAAGAAGAAGAAGAAGAAGAAGAAGAAGAAGAAGAAACACTTTAAAATAAAATATGCTAGATACATAAATCAGTATACTCATTTAGATTCCAGAGACTTGGAGGAAAGATTGGCAGATTTTTTATATATTTGATGACAGCTCTTAGTGATCAATATAAGACATTAAAGAGAGAAGAAACAAATTTTAGAAATAAATAATATAGTTTTTATAAAATATGTTAAAAGGTTTTCATGTGGCTAATTAAAAATATTATATTCTAAAGGCCATTGTAAGATGGGAAAAATTCTGGAGAATCAAAGGTTGGGCCCAATTTTGTAAAAGGAAATATATAAGTCAACCCATCTGAAAAAGAGGAAGGGTAACTTTGTCTGGTGTTAAGTCCCTGAAGTTTTCAGGTGGCAACCTAGTCAGTCTTCATTCATCTTCTAGTACAAAGCAGAAACTGTTATGGTGACTTTAACAGAGCAGTATCTGGGCTTCTACATAGATGTCACTGTTACTGCCCCCGACAGACTCGGGGAGTTTAGCCATATTGGCTTAATTTTCTTTGTATGTGTATTTTAATTTATGCCTAATGTAAAACTTACTGTCATGTAAAATACTTTGTTTCTGTGAAGTTAGTAAAGTTCTGTTTGCCATTAACCATTCAGGAACACTCACCAAGAGGGAACACTTCCCTCTAGGATGAAGCAAAATTATCAAATGTTTTTCTAACTTTACAAGAAATATTATCAAAACAATCTATCACAGAAATATAGGTTTATTTTTATATTTATCAATAAAGCATTTGTACCAGACTATGGTGACATAGGTTTGACAGAAATAAAATGGAACTTGTTTACCTAGGAGCTGAGGAACAACTACATGGAGAGTAATATTTTATCACAGGAAATTAATTTTGCTCTTTCTGATAGGAGACCTTGTAAATATTCCCAACCCATGAATTGTATTACTCATATTCATACACAACCCAGCTAAAGACTCTCTCAACTAAGTCCAAGTTTGACTTTTTATGTACTTAAAAATAAAATTATCTTGTTTTCTCCTTATCCTTTCATTTATTTTAAAGAACTATTTCATTGTAACAAATCTTTTCACCTCTGTGAAGAGTAAATGACAAATTCTAATGTTTGAGAAATCTCAGTGCAAAGCTTTTAAGATTATATAAATGAAATACTACCTCATATTAAGTGGGTAATACTATTATATAAAATTTAGGATTTATTATCACCTATGAGTATTCACAGTTCACTGGTGAGTGCTCTTTATGCAAGTTACCCTCTTCAGTTCCTTCAAGATCAAAACCTTTGTTTTAAAGGATCAACATTTGTGATTATATAGGTAGCATATATTCCTTTGAATAGTCAGGGAAAATATGCAAATAACAAAAAATAAAGAAAGCTATAGTTTACTTCTCACTGATAAACATTATTTATACTTCTCTTCCATCTTTATTTTGCTCACATATGAAATTATACTTAACATTTATGGATTAGATCTTGTGTGTTTACATGCAGTTAATATATTTCAAATATTAACAGAAAAATGTATAATGGAAGATCATTCTGAGAATAGTGGGATAATATGATAATAGGAGTCAAGTAAGAATCTTATTGCTGGCTTATATGAGAACAAAGGTAGGTATTACATGAATTATTACAAGCTTAGTTTTATTTTAGAAAGTTGTATATATTATAACTTGGGATTTCCTTTACTTGATATTTCCACTTGAAGTTCCTGTGTTCCTTTGTCTATCTGGCAACTTCCACTAATCTACTGACTCTTAGCTCCATATGGCATTGTTTCCCTGAGATCATTTCTTGGCTGCAGCAGGGAGATGTGGCATTCTTCATAGGCTGCCCCTCTGATGCTTTAGTCTCACCATGATATGTTTACATCCTCTCCATTCTTTTCCTACTATTCTTTGAATATTCAGCTTAGGGATGATGAAGCAGTACTCATCTGTACAACTGTATAACAGAATGAATTAGTGAATGGATAGGTAAATGGAAAATATATAAACAAGATGTGTCATGACTATATTGACTGAAAGAGGATTACTTTGTACATATCAGATGCAATAATGCACCACCTGAGGTTGTTTAAGAATAGCATGGATATATATGTGAATTTCTACATAGGAAGAAATTTTTTGTTTGGTTTTGGTTTGTTTTTTTGACCATTCACTTGTCCTGTGGTGTTTTTCTGGAACTTGTCTTGTGAGAGGATGTTTTGCTGAAACAGACACATGAGAGAGTATTTTGCTGGAGCAGACACTTAAGAGGGCACATGATGTTTAAAAACTGTATAGGTAGAACATCACAGACAGTGAAAGGATGCTCATGCATCCCTATACCTTGCTGGTCTTCATTGTCCTTGTAACACTTCACTGGTCTTTGCTGGTCCTCACTGGTCTTCACTTCATAGAGATAATTGTGCCAAAGAACTTCTTGTGGTATTCCAGCTGATTCTTTGTACTTCTGCTGACTTGTGCTGAATGGGCATAGTCTTTCAATTTCTGCTAGACTGAGCCACTATTACTAGCTTGTGTTTGATGTTTGCTATAGGACTAGACTACTGGAATCCTGATAACAAAGAGTAAAATTGCGCCTAACTCCACAGGGTTTATAAAAGTCCACAATCCCCTTTTCCTATAAATCTTCTTTCCCTATCTCTCATTGGTGGGTTAGAAGGGAGTTTGAAGCATTCTGGAAACCCTAAGTAAAGTAGGTTTAGAAAAATCTAAGCCTACAAAGTATTCTGGGAAGCTTACAATGGCCATTTTACCTTAGTGCAACTAAAGTCATCTCAGAAGTATGGAGTTGGGACACAGAAACATGCATACATTCAGGATATTAAATGTGGAACTTAGACTTGTGTCTACTTCCAGCTAACTTTGTGACTTTAGCCAATTAATCACCCAGCACACTTAAATTTGTAGATCAGTAAGATTAGACTGTTGGACCAGATCATCACTAAAGGTCCACATTTTAAATGGGAAAGAATACTGCAATGCAACAGATTAAGATTTCAACTCAGAATCCTAAATGACTAAAATTGAAAAAAAATTGAATAAAGTTGCATGGTGATTTTTATGTTTCTTAAAATCATAAATTATATGAACACACATGGGCATTCACACAAATATATATATTATGATATTTGGACTTTTATATTAAGTTTGCAACTTATATTAGCTTTTAGTAATTTTAATAGAAAAAAAGCCTCTCAATCATTATTTTTGTGATTAAGTAATGGGACGATTTTATATTCAGCCTCATTATTATTGATGGAACATAAGTCTTGTGCTTGGGTGACATTACCCACTTTCTTGCCCTTTTCATGTTACTCGTTTTATTAAAATACTAGGAAATCCATTGGTACAGTGATGTTTCTACTTTCTCTCACACTCAGTGTATTCCAGCTCATGGTCTAAAAATCTCCCCCAAGCTGCTACCTCCTCCTGGGACTCTGTTATTAGGCAGATAGTATGAGCATTATATCTAAGAGAATATCTCTTGTCAAATACCTATCTTTTAAAGGCCTATTGTTTTATATGGTGTTTGAAACGTGAATTCTATTTCCTAAGATAAGGAAGAGAAATAGGATTAAAATCCTATAGGTTTTACTTGCAAGTAGAGATTCATAGGGATCTTGGTCTGGCACTTTGGATAGCATTATTTTCTCTCTTCCAGCAGTGGCAGAAAGAACTGAACTATGCACATAGATCTGTCAGACCCAGGAAGGTAGAGACATTAAAGTGGGAAGCTTTGAGCAGGAGAGGCTGGACAGATGATCCTCAGAGGCAGAATAGCTGAGTTCTCATTGGTAAGCATGAATATAATGACAATAGTTAAGAACAACCTTTTGAAATGTAAAAAAAATTTTTTTAATGTTTTAAAAAGTTAGATAATCATGCAAGCTAGACCTGGATGGTTATGAAATTAAGGCCCCTGTTCCTGAATGTTTGTCCTGACTATTAGCTGAGTCCAACTAAATTCTAAACTTTTCTGTATGTAGTAAAATATGACTGACATAAATTAGACTGAAGCTTGTCCTGAGGAATTAAATGTCATGAGAGCATCACTAAGCTCATTTCATGGAGAAAAGAACAGAAGCTAAATGCAGCCAAGCTGCTTTAGCATAGTTAACTGCATTTATGAGGCATATTGTTGAAAAGCTTTGAATAGTTTCTCCCTGTTAGCTGGGAGAGATCCAGTCACTGATATGTCTGTAATTTCAAATGATTTAAGTATGAATGAAATGTATATATGAAAGAAAACCAGGAAAACAAAATAACTACCATTTCCAACTCATAACCAAAGTATCTTTGAAGTTTGTGCTCCTGTTATCTATGGAAGATATCAGGTTCAGATATCTGTGGACCTCAGAAGAAAGAACAGAGAATAACACAAAAAGAGCCAGAGGAATGATGGTAGGAGTGAGCAAAAAACATTGCAGCTGGACTTCTCTGAGTAACCTGAAGTTTGTTTATTTAGGACTCCTTTGGTGTTCTCTGCCTGAAATTACAATGTTTGTGAAACTCCCTACTACACACAGAGGTGTACACACACACACACACACACACACACGTATGTGTGTGTGTGTATATGCATATATATATATATATATATATATATATGAATGCACACACAAACAAGTATGCACACATACACATATAGGCATGCAAAATCTAGGATATAATTCTCATTCTTTTATAACTCTCTCAAATGATAACTTTCACTTGTCTTCAAGTTTAACTATGTAGTTAAGACAAATCCTTACCTAAGATATAGTCTAAATTTCTGAGAATGAAGACTAATTATGTACTACAATCCCTAAAGCTACATTAAAAAGAAATAAAATGGAAAAGGGAGAAAGGATGTTCCAAATCGATTTCTTTCATTTGATGATAGCCTTAGGCCCCAAATCTCATTTTGTAGAGCACCACATTTACTTTTAGTTTTATTTAGCTCAATGCTATAGCCCTAAATCTCAGGAAAGTCATGTTATAAATTCAAGAAATTAGATTCTCCATGGATTGATTTCTGTAGAGCTCAGAAAGATGTGCTCTCACAATCCTCAGGAGAGCACAATATTTTTGTTTCCATCACAGCAGAAAATTGCTGTATCCCAATTGCTTTTTCCCACAAAAAATTTGATTACTAAACCCAAAAGATATTCTGGTAATCAGGTATTCCCAAAGAGGTCACAGCAAATTTTCCCAAAATATTCTAGGCAAGGGGAAGAACACTCAGAAAGACAAGATAAATGGTAGTTAGAAAAAAAACCTAGGATAGCAAAAACTATTCTCAACAATAAAAGAACCTCTGGTGGAATCAACATGCCTGACCTCAAGCTGTACTACAGAGTAATTGTGATAAAAACTNCATGGTACTGATACAGCGACAGACAGGTAGATCAATGGAATAGAATTGAAGACCCAGAAATGAACCCGCACACCTATGGTCACTTGATCTTTGACAAGGGAGCTACAACTATCCAGTGGAAAAAAAGGCACCATTTTCAAAAAAAATAGTGCTGGCACAACTGACAGTTATTATGTAGAAAATACATAATCGATTTGATCCATTCTTATCTCCTTGTACAAAGCTCAAGTCTAAGTGGATCAAAGAACTCCACATAAAACCAGACACACTGAAATTTATAGAGGAGAAAGTGGGGAAAAGCCTGAAGATATGGGAACAGGGAAAAAATTCCTGAACAGAACAGCAATGGCTTGTCCTGTAAGATCAAAAATCAACAAATGGTGCCTCATAAAACTGCAAAGCTTCTGTAAGGTCAAAGATACTGTCAATAAGACAAAAAGGCCACCAACAGAGTGGGAAAACATTTTTTACCAATCCTAAATCTGATAGGGGACTAATATCCAATATATACAAAGAGCTCAAGAAGCTGGACTCCAGAAATTCAAATAACCCCATTAAAAAATGGGGTACAGAGCTAAACAAAGAATTCTTAACTGAGGAATACAGAAGGGCTAAGAACACCTGAAAAACATGTTTAATATCCTTAATCAACAGGGAAATGCAAATCAAAACAACCCTGAGATTCCACATCACACCAGTCAGAATGCCTAAGATCAAAAATTCAGGTAACAGCAGATGCTGGCAAGGATGTGGAGAAAGGGGAACACTCCTCCATTCCTGGTGGGATTGCAAGCTTGTACAACCACTCTGGAAATCAGTCTGGCAGTTCCTCAGAAAGTTGGACATAGTACTACCTGAAGATCCAGCAATACCTCTTCTAGGCATATACCCAGAAGATGCTCCAACTGGTAATAAGGACACATGCTCCACTATGTTCATAGCAGTCTTATTTATAATAGCCAGAAGCTGGAAAGAACCCAGATGTCCCTCAACAGAGGAATGGATACAGAAAATGTGGTACATTTACACAATGGAGTACTACTCAGCTATTAAAAACAATGAATTTATGAAATTCTTAGGCAAGTGGATGTATTTGGTGGATGTCATCCTTAGTGAGGTAACCCAATCACAAAACAACTCACTTGATATGCACTCATTGATCAGTGGATATTATTATCCAAGAAACTTAGAATACCCAAGATATATTTTAAAAACACAAGAAAATCAAGAAGAAGGAACACCAACACGTGGATACTTCATTACTCCTTAGAATAGGGAGCAAAATACCCATGGAAGGAGTTACTGAGACAAAGTTTGGAGCTGAAACTAAAAGATGGACCATGCAGAGACTTCCACAACTGGGGATCCATAACATAATCAGCCAGCAAACACAGACACTATTGCATATGCCAGCAAGATTTTGCTGAAAGGACCCTGATATAGTTGTTGCTTGTGAGGCTATACCAGTGCCTGGCAAATATAGAAGTGGATGCTCACAGTCATCTATTGGATGGAACACAGGACCCCCAGTGGAGAAGCTAGAGAAAGTACCCATGGAGCTACAAGGGTCTGTGACCCTATAGGTGGAACAATGATATGAACTAACCAGTACCTCCAGAGCTCTTGTCTCTAGCTGCATATGTAGCAGAAGATGGCCTAGTTGGCCATCATTGAGATGAGAGGCCCCTTGGTCTTGCAAACTTTATATGCCCCAGTACAGGGGAATGCCAGGGCCAAGAAGTATGAGTGGGTGGGTAGGGGAGCAGGGCAGGGGGAGGGTATAGAGGACCTTTGGGATAGCATTTGAAATATAAATGAAGAAAATATCTAATATAAAATAAAAAATTAAAAAATTAAAAAAAAGAAATTTAGTCAAACTAGTTGACAAGAATGACCCATGTTAGGAAATATCAAATGTGCAGTTTTAAAATAGTTTATTCTACTATTTGGGAGTAGAATGTTCCAGAAATGAAACTGATGTCAGCCAATTGAGGTTCTTGGTTCAACTTTATTTGTATGATATTCCTTTGGGAAATGCTGAGATTCCAAACATGGATGTGAGCATGCCAGGCAGACATGGCAGGTACACTGAGCTACATGTTCAGCCAACCATATAAAATGCTTACCTTATTATCTTCTCTTTTTGAAATAGGAACATGAACGAATAGTACAACAATTGTACATTTGTCTGGATATTTCTACAGTTTTATTAATTTTCCTTTTATTATTTTCACAATGCTATGGATAAATAAAATGTTTAGGGATGTGATGTCAAAAAAATGGTAGTTAGTGATTCAATCAAATGAATAGCAAATAACAAAGTAGGCAAGAATCAGGATTTCCACTTTAAAAAGGCAAAGGCACTCTGAAGCTCTTCATGGTAGTGAGTGAGTATGGTGCTAAGATGAGTCTTATTTTCACATATGACTGGTAAGGAGTAGCTGTGGTAGACTGGAGAACAGTCTCTCAAATTTGTAAACACCCATTTCCCTGAAACATATAGTAACTGTATGGTAGAAGTAACTGTACGCATAATGTTTTTGTCTAAGTTAAAGGTCTTAAGATGGGGATCCTGGATTGAGCAAAGGAGCCAAATGAATCTGTTAATGTTTGTATAATAAAAGAGACAATACGCGATCAAAATCAATATTAGGAGATATGACACAAAACCAAGAAGTTGGTGTGACACAAAGAATGGTCCAGGAGACACAGAATAATGATGATATTAAAAGGATTGTTCAGAAAGCAAGAACAGCTCAACCTTTCCTTGGAGTTTGCTGAAGTCAGATCTAATATCTTCATTTAGCACAGTGAAACTAAAATCACATTTCTGACCTCATCCCAGGACTATAAGAAAATAACCATGTTATTGTTTAAGCAGCTAATATTGTATGTGTTCTTTATGGATGGGAAACTTAGACTGTAGATTACTAAGAGGAAAGACAGCTCTGTGGTAAAGAGAACATACTTCTCTTTGGTTCCCATCACCTATGTTTGAAAGCTCAACACAACGTGGAACTCCTGCTCCATGCAATCAGACCCGCTCTTCTGGCACCATGGGCAACTGATTCATGTGCTCATGCTCCCAGACAGAAATACACAATGCACATATTTTCTTAAAAATAAAAAGTAAAATAAAATATTTATAAAGACATGAAGACGGGATATAAAGATATACTCTTGTCTTTCAGTGCTTGAAACAAGGTAGGATTAGGAACAAGGTATCAATCAGTTTATGATTTTTACATTTCCTGAGCATATGTACTTTGAAAACTACTTTTACATATATCAGAAAGAGCTCAAAAGATCAAGGCAGATTAATAGCAACATTTCTAGAGTCCTGAGGCTTCTGGAATTTAGCTAGATTTCCTGAAGCCCTGTATACTAAGGAAAGGATTTAGTTTAGAGCAGGCAGAATATCTTTGGGGGGATTTTTTAAAAAATGTATTTATTTACATCCCAAACACTGCCCCCTCACAGTCCCCCTTACAGAGTCCCTCTCCTATACCCCCTCCTTCCCCTCAGAAGGTAGAACCTCCTGGTTTTTCCCCCTCTCACTCCCAGACTCTGTTCCCATTCCCTTCAGAGCCTTAGATCCTCTGTTAAGATTACAGACCAGAACCTAGAATAACTATCCTCTGAGAGACTCTACCAACCAAATGACACATATGCACATACCCACAGCCAACCATTGGATAGGCTCTGGAACCCTTATGGAAGCGCTGGGGGAAGGATTAAAGGAAGAGGTCTTTGAGTAACAGAGATTTTTAGAGATTTTATACTACACTAGTCCCCATGGAATTCCAGATCATATTCTTGAAGTGTATGATCTTTCATGTAATGACTTTTTCCCACAACTGTAAATTCTTTGTTGTTAAGTTATGTCAAAAACAAGTTATAGAGTTTGATATCACTTTTACAAATACTAGAGAAAATAGTAGTAAAAAGTTTATTGTTGAAACTAAAGGATCCTGCATTTATCATTACATTATATATTTTTTCAATTAATATGTGTCCCTTTCAGAGTGAGAAACCATTGTATTAGGTGTGAATGTGTTCATTTTTATCTACCTCCTCCTTTAACCTGATACTATGAAAATACATACGAGTATGTCCATATGAAATTCAGAAGAAGCTGCATATTTGTAATGGCATCAACAAGGATGTCAAGAGTCCTAAGCTTTGTGATGTAAGGCCCTATTCTGTACTTGATTCTATGATGGTTTGATTTCAAGTAGCTGTTTTTCAAATGGCAGACACTGTAGGAGGAAAAAAATGTTTCTTCTCTGTGACTTCCCAGTGGAGAAGATTTGGTGATCGTGTAATCTCCTTGAATTCTCTCTACCATTAAGCTGTGATTAGGACGTCTACCTCACTAGATCTTTATGAACTATGGCGCAGGCACTATTTAGATGTTTCATAAATCAAGAGGCATTGTCTTGTTAAAATTAAAGAATTACAGCTGGTACACATCTTCCAATTTACTACTAATTTCCACTTATTATCTTAAAAAGATATGTTTCCTTTTTAAAATTAGCTGAGTATTTATACGTACTAGTGAAGCACAATGGGATTATACAATACACATAGAAAGTATGCAATGATCTAGTCAGGATAATCAATACTCCTCTCTGCTTTTTTCACTTGTGATATCTCTGTGTTTGGAGCTTTCAACTTCTCTTTCATTCTTTGTAAAGAATATAATAGACTGCTGGAGGTTATAATTATTCTACCATTCAGTAGAACACTTCCTTCTTTGAGGACTAGGGTTTTAATTTCCAAAGAAGATTGAGAGCATGCATTATTTCTTTCTGTGTTTAGCTTGATTCATTTAGCAAACTGTCTTCCAGTTCCATACACCATGCCACAAATGACAGGAATTCATTTTTATGACAAATTAATATCCTATGTTGTATGTGCATATATTGTGACTTATCTATTCATCTCCTAATAAAAGTGCATATGAGACTTTTTAATGTAAGTTTTCCACATTTAGTGATTATTATGAATAGTGCTCAATAAACATGGGAGTGCAGATATCTCTTTGATGTGTTTACTTAATTTCCCTTGTGTATAAGCAAGGTATTTGGGTAGCTGAATGACATGCTCTAAAATAAAGAGCAATAATTTTGTTATGGGAAAAATGTGACTTAGTACTTTGTCACAAGAATATAAATATCCAATATTAATTAAGTAGTTGAAAACTCGTATCTTACTTTTAGTAGTTTTCCTAATATTCTCCAAAATGATTGTACTGGCATTGTGTGCATAAAAGTGCCATTTTCAACATGAATACCAGTATTGGTTATTATTTGCTGTTTTGATAGTGGTTTCTCTGGCCATGCTGAAATCAAATATTTTTGTGTTTCTCATTTACATTTCCCTGTTGACCATTGAATTAATATAATTTTTGATAATTCCTTTTTTTATTCTGAGATATGTGTAATCATATAATTATCCTCTTTAAAAGAAGTTATTTGAGTTTTTCTGCTGAAAGATTTTGAGTCCCATATATTATTCCAGTTTTAAAAATAACGCTTCCATTCTTGAAGTGGTAATGGAAACATACTCATTAATATGGAACAGAAAGCTTGAGGAACATTTTCCCGCAACAGTCACAAATGCATTATAATTATCTTGAAAGTATCAGAAGTCAACCAGTATGCTTCAGAGTGTACATGTGTATGTTTATAAAAATGTTTGGATCTATTTACTGATATAATAAATACAATGGAGACAATGTTGATCTAGAACATTGAATTACTATGAATGTGCCTATTTAATTACTATAAATGCAGTTAATTTTTAAAACTAAAAATCCCTTTAGGAGTTTTGTGTGTGTGTTTGTGTGTGTGTTTGTGTGTGTGTTTGTGTGTGTGTGTGTGTGTGTGTGTGTGTGTGTGTGTGTTTTATTCTTTGAATCTAAAATAAAAGGCAATAATTCTGTCATGGGAAAATGTGACAACCTCACCATGAATTAGTTGACATTAAGTTGTTAATGAAAAACAATTGTGTATCTTATTTTGCTCACAATTTAGAAAATTCTTAAGAAGTGAAAAGTAATCAAAAACAAAGTCAATCATGCCATAGAGTGGAGAGTCATTCATAGTATAAAGTAGACCACATAAAGACTCTGGAAGTATTTGTGGGATATTTACTAACTCATACTCTATGGGTCTCTCAATTCTATACCACAAGGAAATAAATTAAAATAACATCCACACAAAAGATGAAGGACTGAAAATATTTTTTACTGAAAACTTTGCAAAATCTAAGCCAAATACACATTTTAAAAAGACTAACAGGGTATGAAGACCATTTATGGCTTCTCTAATACCACTTTCTCCCATTTTATTCACCCTTAGTTGAAAATATTTATATACAAGCACTAATGTTATTAGCACATATATTATGATTTTTAGGATTGTATGGCTTAATAACATGCTTATTCCTCTTCTTGATACACAAAATAGTGATAAATCTTAAAATTAATGGTTTGGATTAATTGGCTTTCTCTGTTTTTACCACAAGATACTCCTGTCCTTTTAGAAATATCTTCCCCCACCCCTGCACAATATCCCTATTGATTAATTGGGAATTTCATATAATACACCCAGATTACACTTGCTTCCGACTACCCCAGATCCACCCTACCTCTGTACCACCACTTCTCTTCACACCAAAAAACAGAGTGAGAGAAAGAAAGAAGAAAGAAAGAAAAAAAGTAAGTAAGTAAGGAAGGAAGGAAGGAAGGAAGGAAGGGAGAGAGAGAGAGAGAGAGAGAGAGAGAGAGAGAGAGAGAGAGAGAGAGAAAGAAAGAAAGAGGAAAGAGAGAGGGATAAGGAAGGGATGAAGGGAAAGGAAGGCAAGGCAAGAAATGAAATGAAATGAAATGAAATGAAATGAAATGAAATGAAATGAAATGAAATGAAATACCTAGTCTAGTTTGTGTTGCCCATATACTCATTGAAGCATGCTCATACTCTCTGTGGCCAGTCCTTTAAAGATAATTGAGTCTTTCCCCACCCCACCCCACCTCTGCCAGAAACCATTAACTTCAGCATCTTTGTCATAATTTTCAACATGCTTCAGTAGCTTCCTATCTAGACTGTTTCTGGGGACATGTGGGAAGACTGTCACAGAATTCTTCAATGTCTCTCATTCCCCAATTATGAATCTGCAGTCATTGATACTACTGCAAAAGAAGGTTTCTTGGTGGCAACACAGATCACTATCATTAACATGGCCTCTGTTCAGTCCTGATCATGGATATTAGCATGGTCTCCAGTCGCAGCACAGATTATGGACAACCACATGGTTCTACCAACAGCACAAACTATGGCCATTAACACAGCTTGCTGCAGCAGCACAGATTATGGACAACATGGCCTCGGGCTGCAGCAGGGACCAGGAATATCAATATGGCCTCTGGCAGTGCTGTGAACCATGAAGGTCTTTCAAAGAGGTTTAATCTTAGCCATTCTGACTGGTGTGAGGTGGAATCTCAGGGCTGTTTTGATTTGCATTTCCCTCATGACTAAGGATGTTGAATATTTCTTTAAGTGCTTCTCAGCCATTTGAGATCCCTCAGTTGAGAATTCTCTGTTTAGCTCTGTACCCCATTTTTAATGGGGTTATTTGGTTCTCTGAAATCTAACTTCTTGAGCTCTTTGTATATTTTGGATATTAGCCCTCTACCAGATGTAGGGTTGGTAAAGGTCTTTTCCCAATCTGTGGATTCCTGTTTTGTCCTATTGACAGTGTCCTTTGCCTTAGAGAAGCTTTTCAATTTTATGAGGTCCCATTTGTCAATTTTTGTTCTTAGAGCATAAGCCATTGGTATTCTGTTCAGGAAAATTTCCCCTGTGCCAAAGTGTTCGAGGTTCTTTCACACGTTCTCTTCTATTAGATTCTTTGTATCGGGTTTTATGTGTAGGTCCTTGATCCACTTGAGCTTTGTACAGGAGATAAGAATGGGTCAATTTGCATTCTTCTACATGTTGACAACCAGTTGAACCAGCACCATTTGTTGAAGGAAAGGCTGTACAGTGACTGCCCCAACTAGGGATCCATCCCATTTGCTGGCACCAAACCCAGACACTATTGCTGATGCCAAGAAGTACTTACTGACAGAGTCCTACATAGTTATTCCCTGAGAGGCTTTGCAAGAGCTGGACCAATACAGATGTAGATGCTTGCAGCCAACCATTGGACTGAGCATGGGGACCTCAATGGAGGAGTTAGGGGAAGGCCTGAAAAAGTGGTTTGCAGCCCCATAGGAAGAACAACAATATAAGCCAACCAGAAGTCCCAAAGCTCCCAGGGATTAAATCACCAACCAACAGGTACACAGAGGATACCCATGGCTCCAGTTGGGTATATAGCAGAGGACTGTGTTATGTAGCAAAACTGGGAGGGGAGCCCCTTGGTTCTGTGGAGTCTTGAGGACCTAGGAGAGGGGAATGCTACTTCGCTGAAGCCAGAGTGGGTGGGTGGATTGGGGAGCACCCTCATAGAGGCAGGGGGAGGGAGGATTTAGGGGGCTTGTGGAGGGGAAACTGAGAAGGGGGATAACATTTGAAATGTAAATAAATAAAATAACCAATAAAAATGTAAATTAAAAAAATACATTTAGCCAAGAAAAGTGTAATTAAAGTACAAAATAGTTCACTGTAACCACAGCTTGCTGACATACCCCTGTGTTTTTGGTATGTGCTTCTGTGTGTGTTTATGTTTAAAATCAGTTTTGAGTTGTTAAAGAAAAGAATGGAATAAGGTAAGAATTAAAGGAAGAACATGAGAAAATAAAAACCAAAAATGTAAAGAGGTTTAATCTAGAAAATGAACTATTCTTCATCACATGAATTTTGTTGTTGCTCAGATTTAGGGTGATCATGTTGGGGGCAGAGCCTGCAAGAGGTCTAGGTTGGAACACAACACTCTGCTGGCCCTATTGAGTAAAAACATGCTCCTTTGTCCACTGCAGCTGTGCTTCCATACCTGCAGTTGTATTTCAAGTTCAGCATCTCTCTGGTGCTCAAGCACTGGTCCTTTCCACCATCTTTTCCACCTCTCTATCATTCATTCACTTATTGAACTGGCATTGCAAATACCCTGTGTCACACAGAATGCACACACACACACACACACACACACACACACACACACACACATGCTTTATATGCAAATACTTATTACAAGTCATTGGTCCAATTCAAAATATCTGGTAAATACTAAACTATAGCTGAGATATATTTCCAATATCCTGCTGTTGCCCAGAGTAAGGGTGATTTTGTGGCTAGGCTTAGGGTCAGTATCCTTAAGAGCTCGAGGATGCTGAACACCTTACTACCCTCAGTGCTGGCAACTCCATGGGCTCACCCTGCATGGTCATCATGCTTGCAGCCCTCAGGCAATGCTGAGACTCAAGACTTTCCTCCAGGAGCAGGGCTTGTAAGCTTCAGAAGCAGTGGTTCCATGCTGCAGGCTGGGCTGTTAGGGCAGAGTACCAACCTACTTGGCAACAAATTGCTCCTTTCTCTGCTGGAGTCTATGTTTTTCTCTTCCTTCTTTTTTCCCCAATCCTGAGAAAGCACATTTTAAAAGCATCTCCCCATAAGATCTGTCTTAATAAAAAGTTGTTTCAGAAATACTCCTTGAAAAAAACTTACTTGCTTGAAATTGTAGTCACCTATGCATAATCACCTAAAACACCATAAAAACTCTAAAGGACTTGTGAAAATTCCTTAAATAATACAGTCACTATTGACAAGGCTGTTCTCATATCTATACACTCCTTCTTTAAAATCCATTTACATTTGTATCTATAGATTACTTTTAAAAGTTCATTTGGTTAAAATTTCTCTTATGAGCTGTATGTAGCAACATATACAAAGGCACAGACATATTTACCAACTTGTCAAGGGGCAGCCTGAAAGCAGGGGCTAATGATGGTTGAATTATCAAGATCAGTATAAAGATCTTTGTAATTTGAGAGTAATCAGTCATATATTCCCCAGAGAGCAATCCTGACATTCAGAACTCAACATGCATGTCCTGATTGGTTGAACGTAAGCCTTAAACTATGCTCTGTATATTGCATATATGGTGATGAGGTTGTGCATCATCCAATGAAGCTGTATATGTCTCAATACTTTACCACATGAATATTTATTCTTATTTTCTGTTCATCTCATTTGGTATTAACTGTCTACTTACATATTCAACTTCTTAATCTTCAATAAAGAATTACTTGTTAAGTGCTGACTGGGTATGCATGTGACAATAAGTAGAGAGACAGAATCTATGTTCTTACAAACTTATATTTAAAAGGGGGGAAATAAGTCAAATAAACAAAAGACTCCATAGAGATTTTTTTTAAATGTGGGTACTCTACAAATTCATTAAACAAGAAGGCAGGGGTGAAACACAAGCCAGGATTTTGAACAAGGTTGTGATATAATCTAAATCTTGCCTCCAGTGATCTGGCTAAGGTGTTGAGGTATGAAAACAAACAAACAAACCACTGAACCTCAAGTGACCCATTAGGTTACTACTTCAGTGGTCCAGATGGTGGAATGGTTGATTGAGTCGAAGGATGGTGATTGTGATTATATTGTGTGTATATTTTTAAAATAAAATTGAGTAGTTCCTGTACTAGTATATACTAATATATATAGTATGATCCCAAATATTTGGGATAGAAGAAAGAGAAAGGAGTTGCTTTTCTAGAGATGAGAAAGATTAATAAAGATCAAGTTTAAGAAGACAAATAGTAGTTCAGTGCTGGCCATGTTACTGAGATACCAATTGTACATCTTTGTAGAGATAGCTAAATTGCTTGCTCTTCAGTTAATATAAATTACCTGTAATATCTACAGTGTGGATATATTTGCAAAGGCATGCATTGTTGCATTTTTATCATGGTAGGGTAAATAGAAAATTTTTGTTTGTTTTTTTCCTTTTGTTTTTCAGAAAAGAGTTCTATGTTGAGATATAAACCAGACTAAGGTTCTAAGGGTAGAGCCTAAGTCTCCCTTTGTTTCTCTTTATCACTTAAAATCTGTTGACTAACCTATTATTGTACCAACTCTGATCAGAACTGGATCAATAGAATAAATGGTGACAAGTTAAATGATCATCAATAGTTACTACGTATTAAATCCCAGTTGTGTGATAGGCACAACAGTGTTAGATATCAGCATTGAAGTCTCATAACCTATGGCTAATGAAAATCATGGGGGTAAAACTGTGTTGAGAGAGTGTAAACAAGATGCTGATGAATTTATACAGTGTATTTCCTTCACTTGGGTTCTGATGTTAGTCAAAACTTTATATTGCAAGGATGAGTATGAGGATCCAGCAGTTAGAGAGAATAACAACAAATCTAGACTGACAGGCACGTTGGAACTATGCATCTTCTAGAAACCTTAAAGTATAGCAAATGGTGGAACAATTCTTTGCCTTCCCTCAGAATGGTGTTTCTATGCCACTTAACATACTAGGACTATTTACTGCCCACAGACTCAATAACATCTGAGAGGCAGGTTGGATCAGCAGTTTGGAGGCATGGAAATACAGGGGTAAATTCATAAGTCTATTAACAGAAGGAGAAAAGCATACCTGAGAATATATGCTGTGATATTAAAGCATTGAAACTGGAAAAGAATGTATAAGATATGAGTTCATAGTCTAGGGGATGATACTAAATAGCTAGCATTTGTTGTATACTCTAAGAAACTGTCATAGAGTCTGCACTTTGGTTAGAACTGAACGGATTCTGCTCTCTGTTTAAAAGATGCAAAATTTGAAGCAGAAAAACTAAAATGACTTTGGACATTACCTTAAGAAGTTCCAGACTCAATAAATAAATAAATAAATAAATAAATAAATAAATAAACAAATAAATAAATAAATAAATAAGGAAGGAAGGAAGGAAGAAACAAAGAAAGAAGAAAAAGAACCAGAAACCAAGAACCAAGAGCACTTGAAATTGGAGTTTACACACTCAAGAGCTTAGTCAGAAAAAAACCTGCTTCCTAAATAGCCTCTCTCTTCTCTTCTCTCCTCTCCTGTACTCCCCCTCCCCTGCTTCCCCTCCTCTCCCTTTCCCTCCCCTCCCCTCCCTTCCCCTCTCTTCCCTTCCCCTCCCCTCTTCTCTTCTATTCTCTCCTGCTTCTACTGTACTTCTCTCCCCCCTCCCCTCCCTTCCCCTACCCCTTCACTTTTGAAACTT
>NC_034597.1:110969333-110989085 GCF_900095145.1 Mus pahari | reverse complement strand
AAATCTCTCTCTCTCTCTCTCTCTCTCTCTCTCTCCCCTCCCCTCTCCTCTCCTCTCCTCTCCTCTCCTCTCTCCCTCCTATCTTTCTCGTTGCTTTATATAAAGTCAAAGGTGAAATTAATAAGTCTGAAGAGATTCTGAGGCAAGAAGCCTTGTCTGTATTCTCCTTATGTTTGGTTTCCTCTGCACCCTCCTGGTTTCTCTCCAGCTCCGCGCTGCCTTTTTATCACAGCTTAAAACAGCAGATGGCTCTCTTGCGTTTTCTTTCACTTATCTCTATCTGTAAACAGCCTAGTAGCCTTTGGGAGAGGGAATAGGGAAATGGCAAGGATTAAGCTAAAAGACCCTGATTGCCTAATACAACTCCCTTCTTCAGGTTCTCCTGAAATACGAAGCCACACAGAATAGAATGGGCCTCTGGAGATTTGAGAAATTTCACTGTCTGAATAGACCCGAGAGTCTTTCTACACACTTCATCAGGGATCCTAATAGAAAGATCGAGCAGACAGGATGCTTCTCTGGTATCCAACAGTTGAAAGCTTCTGTCTCGAGGTGTGTTATTACAGTCAGTGGAAGTAGTGATGGTTAATTTCCTTTCCATCTAAGAAAAAGAGGAGGCGAAACACTGCCTTTATGGGAAGATACAGTCTAGGAGACCTTTACAGATAGCCAGACAGCGCTTCTCTACCGGCTTTTATCTTCAATGAAGTGTGGCTGGCCAGGATCACTGTCCGCGGTGCTGAACCTCAAACAAGCGGGAACTTGAGGTGCAATAAATAATGGAGAGGGGGTGACATGAAACCCAAAGTCTGACTTCCCTTATAGTCAAAGATTGGGAAATATGACTGAAATACGAAAAAAAGTGAACACAGCTGCGATGGCAAGGAGCTCAATCCTATTCAAGTTAATAGCATGATGTCTTGGCTGGTGGAGTTGTTGTCAATTTAAAAGGTTATTATATTTTGCATCTCATCTCACTCCGAAAAAAAAAAAATCACTACCAAACCTTTAGGTAAATCTGTTTGATTTAATCATGAAGTCATTCAGAAATTCCAAACTAGAACTTTTCAAATGTCCAAATGGATTCTTTGCAGTAATGGCTCTTATTAGGACTCTATCTATCTATCTATCTATTTTTTTTTCGATTTATTTATTTATTTATTTATTTTGGTTTCTCGAGACAGGGTTTCCCTGTGTATTCATGCATGTCCTGGAACTCACTCTGTAGACCGGGCTAGCCTCAAACTCAGAAATCCTCCTGCCTCTGCCTCCCAAGTACTGGGATTAAAGGTGTGCGCCACCACTGCCCGGCTTATTAGGGTTCTTTACTCCTGTGATTTAGCAAAAGAACAGTCATACTTTTATCCATGTTTTATTAGGGTTGCTCATCTCTCTGTAAACAATCATCTTTCTTTGTGAACCATGACACTGCTTCACAAATACACACTCAAAATACATTGGTGTTCTCCTTTTTCCCAGTTTTCTCTTTAATCTCATGGGTGACAAAGCAGTACACATTTTATACAAGGTAACTCTAAAGTATTCCTCTTAGTAATTGTGGTGTTTGTAGATTTAACAGCCAAGTGATGGAAATAACCTTACAGGGCATACCTCTTAATATCAAAAGCGTTATTATCCTAAACCTAATATTACCTGCCCTGGATCCAAATCTACACACTACCATTTCAGCAGATGTTCTCCACATCTCTAGTAAGAAAGGAGATATAAAGGAAGAACAGTGAAAGAAAAAGAACTCCTTACAAGGGGAAGATATGGATCAGTTGTAGGGGGAAGAAGTTCAGCTTCCCTGGAATACATCCTAGGCTACACTTCCCTTATTTGTCTAGTCGTATCTTTGTAGTACTTTTTAACTACAAACCCAAAACAAAGGAAATAGTACATTTTCTATCAACACTGCTTCAGAGACTTCCTGTCTTCCTTATCCCTCTTTCTAGTTCTCATGTAGTGCTGGGAGAAGATTTCTAAAACCATGTCAATGATTGCCAAAACATACTTTGTGTCCACATTGGGTGGTGAAAAGTTTAGCTTTTGCCTTTCTTTCTCCTTGTCTTCCTGGGATGATAGGCAAAATTGGGCAGGGTGGTGGTGGTGGTGGTGCATCTAGTGCTTGGATCAACTACAACCACTAACTGTTCATCCAAAGCATGAAGAACTTTCCTTTCCTCGGTCTTCCTTTTCCCAGCTGTGTTCCCTTTCTTGTCCCTTCACATGTTTAATCATCTGAGAGAACACTGTTAGGTCACAGGCAGAACACTGAAGGGAAGAGACATAAAGTATTATATTTGAATTTCAGATCCAGCTCAAGTGGCTTTGCTCTCTGATGGTGCTTTTCCATCTAGGCAAACCAAAGAAAAGCAGAGCTCATGATGAAATGCCCTTAGTCTGATGGTTTTTTTCTATCCCTGAGTGCTGTGACAGACACCCTTTCTCCACACTGTGCTAATCTTTGTGCTAAGGCTTCCTCAGTATTCTCCTAGGCTCTTATCCTAATCCAGCTCTCTGTGTAGAACATGTGCTAGAAGCTCTTTTCTCCATTCTATATTAGAACAAATTATCTATGTCCTCTCCCCTGGTACTTCTTTTTGCTAAGTATTGATGGTTCAAAATGATAAACCTACCCTTCCTGGCAGCAGAAGAGAGTCCAACAAGTTTGGGTGACTAGGTGATAAGTGAAAACACCTCCCTCCCCAGGGCTAACTCTCCTCCCTCCTCCTCCTCCGTGGTGTGGGGATGCTTTGGTGCTAGAGGGATTAACCAGAAAGCAGAAACCATCTCAGCCTTCAACTGCTGCTGAGAGTTTTCTGTGGACTCTAGAACCTTAAGCTCTGACAGTCTCGGAAACATGCGAGTTTCATTTGAGCCAAAGTGCACAGATATTCCTTCAATTCTACCTCCTTGGCATCCCATCCCATGCAATTCATTTTACCTTTCTCTTTTTATTAGTATTTTAAAACATCACTACATATACCGTGCGTGTGTGTGTGTGTGTGTGTGTGTGTGTGTGTGTGTGTAGACACATAGGATGGGGACCACATAGTTGGGAGGGGATAGTGGGGTGGGAATGGAGCGGTTTGATTAGAGAGCTCAGGGGAGAAGATTGCTCTCTCCAGATGCTGATTTTCAAAGCACTTGACAATCACAGGCAGAAGCCAAGAGCGGACCGTTGTGGCCGCACCTGCCTGAGGGCAGCTTGAGCAGGGCACTGAGACCTGCCCGTCGCGCCCAGGGACCCACAAATGCGCTGATACACTGTCGCGACCTGTCCTCCGCCCCTCCATCCTGTGCCCAGGAAGGAAGCCCACAGATCTGCCAACCTTTCACACGGGAGGCAGACAGGACAAGAAAGCTGAGCTGGTGGTGGTGGCGACCCTGAGAGGGCTCCAGCGATACGAGGTGACCGGCAGCCACAGCCCTCTGGACTCGGAAGCAGCTGCGACCTCCAGTTCCCCGTGCTGGCCCTGCTGTGTCCCGAGAGCATCTGCTTGCCTGGTCCAAGCTCAGTAGACTGGGCGATGGGTCCTAGTAGGGACTGACCACCCTCACCTCTGTCCTCAGCCCCTCCAGACCGCCCCTCCTTCTGCTTCTCTTAGGGCGAGCAGCTGTCTGCGCCGCCCCTTTCCTCTCCAGTGCCCCAGCTCCCCTTGCTTCTGTCCCTCCCTCGCCGGGACCCATTCCCTGGGCCACCATGGCCGCGGCCATCGCCAGCGGCTTGATCCGTCAGAAGCGGCAGGCGCGGGAGCAGCACTGGGACCGGCCCTCTGCCAGCAGGAGGCGGAGCAGCCCCAGCAAGAACCGCGGGCTTTGCAATGGCAACCTGGTGGATATCTTCTCTAAAGTGCGCATCTTCGGCCTCAAGAAGCGCAGGTTGCGGCGCCAAGGTCTGTGTGGGTCACGGTGGGGAGGTATGCCTCGGATGGGATGGCTGGCATTTCACTACCTGAATAGAACCGCTTCGGGCTTCCCTTGCTGCTTCATTCCTCGTGTTTCTGTCCACCCATCTCCAACCTTCTGATCTCCCTCCAGCGCGCCAGAGCGCCTTCCCGGTGTAGCTGTGAATCTGCTCCCAGGCAACCTGTAGCCAGCCACTGGGAACTCAGCCCGCCCAGAGCCCTCAAATTGGCTAGCTCCTAGCAGGCTCTTGCTTTCTGATTCTCCTGTGAGAGGAGCTCCAGAAAATCTGTTTGCACTCTTCTTCCAGACCTTAGGGCTCCCCAGAGAACTGTATTCGCTCTAGAATGAGGGTCTGCCTTCCGCAGTGCCTCAGGTCATGCATGTTGTCCCCCTAGTAAGATAGGAGAATTGGTGTGTGCCCTGCCTCACCTGGTATCTTTAGTCTGGTGCAAACCCCATAGTTCACATCTCTTGATGAAAGGAACCCTCTGCTGGGACTATTGTAAAAGAAATGAACAGCTGGGAGAGCATGAATTAAGGGGTTAGCTCAGTGGAGAGTTAATGGAAAGCTGGTTATCAAAGGACTCTGATCCCTCCTGCTCACCGGCCTCTGTGTCCTGTAGTCAAATCTTGGGTGAATGCAGAGTTACCCTCGGAATGAATCTGACTGGGCCCGTTAGGGAAGAATGCATTCCTGTTTTGTCTGTTTTTAACTGATAAACTAGCAAATTATATGAAGCATGAACAGTTACTACACAAGCATGACCAGCATAGAGCCCTTACTTTGTGTGATATTACTATGATATTTTCAGAAAGAGTTAGTGCCCCTCATGACCTTCTACTGCTTGTAAAATGCCACTCTTTACTCAGGAGACAGAGCTTAGCCAAATGCCCCCTCTTCACACCCAGTTAGAAAGGGCAGCTGTTTTAGGAGCATGTAGGGCAGGGGCCTTAGGAGGACACAGGGATGCTTGCTATATCTAACCAGGTGGGCAGGAAACAACATATTTACATTAATGGTTATCTGTGTTTGCCCAGCACAATACATTCTCCCAGCCCAGCTGTGTTTGCTTTCAATGTCCTGCTCCTTTAAAGACAAGGAAGAGGCACTCTTGAAAAGCCTGGGTTTCTATGTGGATTTGTATGTGTCCACCCTTTTTCCCATCTATGATACAAAGTTTTAATGCCTTTTTAAAAATAATGCTAAATATGAAAAGGGTCAATAACTGATTGTGGTAATGATGAATTTTAGCTAACTTCCTGTTTGTTGTCATCAAGCTCAAAAGAACACAAGTAAGAAATGCTCTCATGCACATTCTAATGGAAATGCAATTGTATATCTGTAACAGGAGAAAATTCCTTAAAAGGGCAAAGGGGTAAGGAGATTTCAGAGCAGTGACAATTATGAAGAATAATTAACTTGCCATGTGCACTTTATACAGGAACCTTATCCAGGAAATCTTTAAGATCAGTGTTCTGGTTATTGTCCATACCAGTATCTATCACTACCACAGTGTCTGCTTCCTACTTTATCAGATAGATTATTCATTGGAACACAGCATTCACAGCAGTGGTTGCACTTGCCATCTAGTTAAACTGCAATGAATATATTCTCTCCTGAATAAGATTATCTTAGTACAAATACAGCTGAACAGTGCTAAAAGTTACAGCGTACATTCTTAAAATGTGCAAAAATTAGATTATTTTATAAACACAGTGGATATTTTGTGCTATATTGGGTGATGAGGGAGGGATACTTGACATGTGATGAATTTCAAGATAAAATTTTTCCAAGTCTAGAAAGATATCTGGTCTCTCTAATAGTCAATTTTTCTATTTTTAATGTTTACTCTTTCTTTAATATCTCTTAAGTCTGAACACACACACACACACACACACACACACACACACACACACACACACTTCGATGGCCAGTAAGAAAATTATATTTGGTACCATGTTGTCACCTTGTTTTTGCTGAGAGAGTGTAAAAAAAAATTTATACACAATATTTTCTTTTGTTCCTGTTTCATCACCTAAAAAGCTTTTAAAATCTAATTCACCAATGGGTAGACATAACCTTTTAAGTATGATAGTTTCATATATTCTTAATACTTGAAAATCAATCACCTGACAAAAGAGTATTGAAAGTTTATAGCGTGATAAGCCTTGCTATAGATCTTATAGATAGAAGCTCACATACACAGGCTACAGAGTTATTGCACAGAAGGAGAACAAATGGATGAGCAATATGTCCAGAGTTCTACAGACCTGTAGAGCGGAGGAGAAGAATGCAGAACTAGGGGAAAGGTTAGCTAAAGAAAGAGTTTAGTGAAAATGAGGGAGGATGATGCACATATTGAGGACTGACTGTTGATGAGGGTGTAACAGCACAAGTGATGGTAAAAAAAAAAAAAAAAAAAATGGCGTATAGGTGCAAAGACCTGCTGGCAGAAAAAAAATCTAGTTCACAGGGAGGAAAAAAAAAGAGGTATGGAAACTCTTGAAGCACACCTTCAAGTATAATATGCATTGACTCTTTAAAACAAGACAAAATAATAGATCTAAATTTTGTGTTTTGAAGAAAGGCAATAAATATTTCCTAAGCTCAGGGAATTGATTTTTCCCTCTTTAAAAATTTTTAGCTGGTTATAGTAATACATACCTGTAACAACAAAACTTGGTAGGTGGGAGCAGAAGATCAAGAGTTCAAGGCCAGCACTAAATGTGTGAAATCTTCTCTCAAAGGAACAAAAAGCAAAAAACTAACACTTTATTAGAAAGCAATTTCTGTATTGTCAAATGGGTTAAACTAAAACCCCACCACCCAAAAACCTCATTATATGCTCTGATTTGCTCCAGAGCCTTCTGCAGGATGGCTGTAGCATGATAGTTCCTCCTTTCCAGATTCCTCTACTTCTGCCTTCTCACCTCCTTTGACTTTAATCAAAAGTTATCATCCTGCAAATTAGCCATATGAATGTGTTCCTTGAATGTATGTATGTTTATGTGTATATGTGTATTTATGTATGAATAAGTGTGTGTGTGTGTGTGTGCGCGCGCGCGCGCCGCGCGCACATGTGTGTGTGCGTGCATGCGTGCGTGCGTGCTTTGCTCTGTGCCTGGAATGTTCTCTCCACTTCTATACTCGGATACAAGAATTAATCTTATTTCTGAAAGCTAGGAGAAGATGACTTCTGAGAAGTCTTCACTAACTGCATCATGCAAAAGTAAACCTCAGTGGCATTTTGTAATTTCTTTTGTTGTGTATACCTGATAAAAATTATTTAGCACACATTTTTAGTCTATTGTGTTTAAGAAAAAAAGTCCATTTTCTTCAGCTTTAAAATCTTGATAGAGCTCATCTCTGCCATTTAGCTCGGGGGAGGGGGAAGATGGGATGGCAAGAGATCCATACTAAAGAACTGTCCCTCAGCCTCAATATTCTCACTAGATCACACTAAAATAAAAATTACTTTCAAGTCTCCATGTTTTTCTACTTTCCCTCAACAACTGCATAAATGTAATTTGTTCCCCAGAAATGGGCCTGTAGATATCAAGGATATCAGTTACCTCATTTTAATGCCTGCATAATACATGGAGCACATTTAAAGTGTATGCTAACTTTATGTAAAGAAAGAGGAACACACAGGAAACAGTTGGCAAATTGTTTTATTATTTGATATCTTTGCAGAAAAATTAAAACAGAAAATGAAGGTAATGATCTTATCCTAAAAGCATTATACGTCTGCTATTACATGTTAAAATAACATGCAGCATAACAAGCAAGAGCATGTGTGTTTTTTCAAAAAATCTCTGAGGCCTGTGTAATTGTTTCTTGCAGGTTAATATTTTATTTGCACTTTTACCTAGGATCACTGGAGCCATTGAAGTACACATTGTTTGTGTTTAGGCAGTAGGTACAGGTGTGCTAACAACACATCTTGCCTAAAATAAATTGCAGGGTAGCCTAAAATTTTAGAAATGAAAAACATACTACTTAAATCATTTTTTCAACTTAATCTGTGTTCTAAAATGCAAAAAATGCACGTGTATCTGTAGAGACAAAACAGCTGTCGTCAAGTGGTAGTGAAAAAGCTCCATCTCCTAAGAAATGAGAAGAGCCTTCCCTCTTACAAAGCACAGTGTAAAAGAAAACTCGCCTCTCAAGAACTGATCAACACAGACAATAACAAATGACCTCCAGGTTTATGCTGCTACCTCAGAGCAGCTGTCATGGGCTAAAGGGCACAGGGCATGGGCACACAGGCTTATGAAGGTGCTCATGGAAACTAAAGTAAAAGAAACATTTCCCTCTAAAGTACATTCTTTTTTCTTTTTCTTTTTTGGAAATGTTTTAAGCATTTTTTTTTTTAATTTTTATTTTTGCTATTTATGTTTTTGTTTCCTGAGACTACCAGAATCTTCTTACACATATTTTGATAAGACTTGTTGCTGTTTAATAACTGGAGTTCTATCTTTTGTTAATTATACTATGACTATGAAAATCATGCTGTTTCTTAATGGAAATGTTTAATTTTGTTTTTAAATGGACATTTAAAGATCTTATAGGAATATAATTGAATTATGTTTCACCACCGATTTTCTTGTTTTGGTTTCAGTAGCCCATGTTCATTGTGAGTAATCATTGCTTCAGTAGTACAATAAGTTAAAGTGTCTAATGAAGTAAAAGTAATTACTAGGTGGTTTGTTCTGGGTTGAATTATATTCATAGAGTTTAACTTCTAGATACTTAAGGGGTGCCTTTTGACTTTGTTTAACATAAAGTCCACCCAAGAAGCATGAGAACTCCTCTGCTTGCACTCCCATGGGTTTCATAGTCAACCACTGATTTCCCTTCATATTTTACTTAGTGAAAATTTAGGGATGACATTACATATAGATGGTAATTTCTGTGGGGTTTCATTGTCATTAGTAATTCTATTTCTATACTTATATTTTTATTTTTTCAATTTATTTCCTTTTTATTCTAGACAAAATATTCAGATTAATGGAAAACCATGTTTTTCCTTTGAGGTAGTGTGATACTGGCTGTTGAACTGAGGGACAATCATATGCTGTGCAAGCAATTTACACCTAACTACATCTCTAGTACAGTGTTTTTAATTTGAGAGAAACTCCTCTCCCTATGTTTTTCAGGTTGGCTTTGAACTTACTCTCTAGATCTGGATGGTTTGGGACTTGCTGTTTTCTGTCTCAGCTGACCAAGTCTGGGATCACAGGCTGGAAAGAGCATGTCTAGCCCCTTTGATAATTTGATACATATAAACACTGAGTTATATTAAGAGTATCAAACTCCTCAAACATGTATTCTTTATAGTGAAGATATTAAAAATCCTTTTTGCTAGCTTTGAATTTGCAGTACTTTTATCATTTAATCTATATATCCTGCTGTGCAATAGTTCACCTGAGTTGTTTGTTTTTTTATTTAGATTTATTTTTTATTAAATGTTTTCTTCATTTGCATTTCAAATGTTATCACCTTTCCTAATTTCCTCTCAAAAATCCCCTATACCCTACCCCTCCCCCTGCTCCCCAACCTAACCACTTCCACTTCCTGGCCCTGGCATTCTGCTATACTGGAGCCTAGAATCTTTGCAAGACCAAGGGCCTAATGAGCAGTCTTTCTCTACTCCCCATCTTCACTGTCTTATCCTTTATGAAATAAGTTTTTATACTTTGTATGTGCTAAGATCCTATGAGACATGCCACTATATATATGGTTATTGAATTTAGTTATTTCCAGTTCTATCTAAGATGTCACAAACAGGAAAGTGTCCTCCATTTTTATGGCTGAGTAGTTTTTCATTTAATATACATACCACATTTTCTTTGTTCACATCAGGTAATAGACATGGGTTGTTTTAGTTTCTTAACTTCTATGAATAGAGTGGCGACGCATATGCAGATGTTTTTAATTTTTTCTAATCTCATTTTGAGAATATTGTTTTTCAAACCAATCATGAATCTTCCATAGCTCCATGCAAAATTATAATTTTATGTTTCATTTGCTTAATTTTAAAAATGGCAGAAATTAAAAGTGGGGTTTTTCAATGTGGTTTATCATTTTTAGTTTTGAAATTGCTTTTTCTTCAGTTATACAGTTCATGTACTTCTTCACAAATGATGAGAAACCTTTAGCTAAAAGGACTATGATAATTGTACAATCTAAATTGCATATGATAATCTCAATATTGTTATATTAATACTCAGAAGCTAGAAAAATAGACCAATAATGGTATATGTAGGAGATCACTTTAGAGAGGTTAAAGTAAAGCAAGTCACATTACTCTCTGACCCAGACATTGAGTGGCAATATCTGCAATGACTGCTGTCTTCGTTAAGAAGCTCAGGTCTCATGACTATGTCGTTATTTACTGTTCTTTGGAATAAAAGACTACAGGTAATGACAAGAAACTGGGTACCTTTTTCTAAGCTATTTTATCAAAATTACTTGTTTATGGTTGGGGGAAATCTCTTTTTTCATAATGTCATTCAATTTTTGAAATACTTTTTACAGAATGTGATTCACCCTGTATTTTATGCATCTTTTATGTTGATAGGTATTGGTGTGAGAATAGGAGACAGTCAGTTAGGAGTCAGGGCCTCAACTGTGACTAGCATACAACTTCCTGACTCTTCTCTCTTCCCCAACTCTTTACAGTCCTTTATGATGTTTTAAGTTCTTTGTTAATGGAAGTCACATTACTGCAGGTAATAATAGGAAATGCAATATGTACATCTGTGGATGAGATTAACTGTCATCTAGCTGCTGTTTCTGCCACAGGGATCTAATTACAAAACAATCTAACACTGCATTATTAACTTTAAGACTAATGCCAGAAGCAAATTTACCTCAAAGGAAAGATTTTGTAAAAAGAATAAAGAAAATAAAGTTCTGTGATTCACCAGGCCACTTTTGATATAGAAATGCAACTTAGTTTTTAGTATAGCTGTATGTTACATACAATAATGCTATGGCAGTTAATAATTGTTACCTTCATAGATATGGAATTATCTAGGAGTCATGCCTCTGGGCATGCCATGAGGAATTATCTAAATTAGGTTAGCTTCTGAATATGCCTATAAGGGATTGTACAGATTTGGCTGATTGAAGTGGAAAGACCCATCTTAACTGTGGGCAAAGTGTTTCAAGGGATGAGATTCTGGACTGAATACAAATGAAAAAAGAGAGCTAAGCAGAAGCATTTATCTTGCTTTCTGACTATAGACACAGTATCACTCTCTGCTTTAGCTCTTCCACCATGACTTCCCCAACATGGTGATTATACCCTTAGATTGTGAGCCCAGATAAACCCCTTCCTTCCTTATGTTGTTTGTGTCAGGTATTTTGTTTCACTAACAAGATAAATAACTAATAGAAGTGTGATCTCCTTAATAAACTAAAGAGTTTCCACTAGTATGTAGTGAAATCTATGTTATTGTATTACTTGTCATGAAAAGTATATTCTAAATACCTTTTGTACTCATTGATATGTATTATTGATTATATTTATCATTAGTCTTATTTTACATGATAAAATGAAGTTAGGCCACTGAGGCTAGAGGATTACAAATTAATCATGAAAATTACAGATGGTTAGAAATCTACTGAGTTTTGCTGGTTTTTAATCATCTCTTTGGCTTATAGTCCTTTTTTTAACAAGTTTTTATATTTTATTCTTAGTACTGATTCTATAAAATATGATGTAGTCAAGTACATCTTATAGTCAAATAGAACTTGTAAGTTTTATTTTATACTTTATATACATTGCACATGGGAGAGTGTTTAATTCTGCAACTGCTTATTAGTTTAGTTAGAAGAGACTTTGTTGAAGTATTCACTGCCTTTTCTTGTTATTTGCATGGCAGGAAAAAACTAACTTAATCCAATGGCCAATGGTTTTATATGCTAGCATCAGCATGGCTGATTTTGTCTGGAGAGAAAAATCTACAGACATCTGAATTGGTCTTATCTCAAGGTTGGAGTAAATAACTTCAAGCAGTCTCCTCCTGCATTAAAACAATGACAAAACAAAAAAATGATTTCTCTTTAGCTAAGTAATATTTCTTATTTTTTCTTCTTAAAAGGTCCTCCAAGTGCTTCTTTTCTCCACCCTCACTAGTATCTTAGCTTCTGACTTTCTGAAAAAAAAAAAACAAAGCAATAATAAACAATATGTTTTTACAGAGTCCCATGGTTCAAGAAGCCAGACTATATATACATCTATCCATTTGCTCCCTTTTCATACCTAACTGGGGATAGACCTTAGTTCTCTGATCTTGTAAAAACCTTAAATTGAATCACATATCTCTTTCTTATGTAGGCTCATCATTGGCATAATTGTTATCTTTTCTAAACCACAATGTAGCTATCAGCACATAATCTCATTTCCATGTAAGCATGTGATGATATGTCCAAATTTGAAAAGGAATCCTTTCTTAATCATGTGTTTCTATAGAATTGTCTTTTATTGACCACTGGGTGAAATGAAACCTAGTCCTCTCCCCCAGATCAGTCTTTCTAATAGATTTTACATTAGTTTTCCTCATCATGACCTGATTTGTCAACATCACTGATGAGCTACAGATGTGCAGGAGTTCTGCTGTCTGATCTTAACGTACCTGCACAGCCTTGAACATTTTGATGTTCACAATAAATTTGTATTTTTACTGTATAGTATCTAATATTAACACAAAAATATTTAGAACTTAAAGCTTATAGTATCTTAAACTTTAATATGATTTTCATAGCTATGATATGTTTTTTAGATAGTATCCTGTTAGCTTTGGCAAACTAGTACTCTGTGTATAGCCCAGGCTGACCTCAAACTCATGGCAATACTCCTCTAGTATGTTGGAATTTCAGGTATTCACCACCAAGTCTGGCTATAGGTGGCTTTTTTTTCTCTGTGTTAAATTATTTATTGCCAGAATGTGGCTAGGTTTCTGTCAAACACTATTGCTAATTCACTGGTACCATTAAAAGACAGAAGTATTTCCTTATGAGGGTAAACTATTCCGTAGAGCACATTAGGTCCACATCAAATGATTTATCTTTATTATATGGAGAAAATTCTAAATGGACTTTTAAAGAATTAGCCTAAATTATTTGTCTTTATTTTCAAACATAAAAGATTTGCCTTAAACAGTGACTGTTTTTAAACGCCTCAATTACTATCACGGCAAATAATTATTTGGCAAGTTAAAATACTGTTTTGTATACTTAGTAAAAACTACCACTCAGATTCAAGAGTCATGTAGAAAGAAATAGAAGTCAAGAAGAGTAATCTTTCTGGAGAATGTTTTCAAGGACACATTTGCTCCCTTTTGCATCTAAACATTTTTAAGAACATACATTCTCCTCTAGACCTAATACATACAGACTTATAATTATGAGCTCTGGTAAGAAAATTAAGGTAATGGTTTTGGTTTTGTGTTTTCCATTGTTTAATTCCTATCAGAATTACAAAGGGCTCTTCAGGTATGAGAGATGGCACAAAGCTGCAGCTGGAATGTAGTAATAAATCTGCGGGCACAGTTCTATTGTGCATTCTTGTTAGATCTTCCAAGAGTGATGGGGAATCACTATACTCCATCACTAACATGTAAATGCAGTGTTTTTTCTCCGGGTGCTTCAAATGTTAGACAAGAGATTGTTTGCTCACTTCATGTCCCCAGAACACAACAATTCTCCCCCCTTTGAAAATGTCTTTAAAACAGAATCTCACTGCTTAACATCTTTTTATTCCACCACATGTCTCATTTCATCTCTCTAAATTTCTGTAAATAATTCCTGCCCATTCTTGGTTACATCTTGCCCTTTAAATATTTGTTCATGACATTTTTATCCTTTTTATCATTTGGTCAAGTTACAACTGTTTAACTCTACTTATCTTTCTGCATAAGTAAATGCCACCAGAACCTTAATCATTTCTGTGGCTCAGAGTGTTCAAAAATTACCTCATCTTTATTCTAGCAAATGAGATGACTGATTTTTTTCATGAGCAGAATTTCGTGTAGAGGCCTGACTTGGTGGAGGAAGCCTGACAGCAGCTGTTCCCCCTTTCTCTTTAAGGTGGGGCTGCCTTGAATGGAAGAAAAAGAAAATCAGGCATATTTGTGCAAGGAAGAAGTGCTTGGTGGCTTTACACCTGAAAAACTTAAAGAAAATGTAGGGAAAGTAACCAAACTATCATTGCTGCTTCTGCCAAGATTTTAGGCGCTAGATGCTACAACTTACATCCTCCATTACAGAAAGTAGGTGGTGTTAATTTCATTTTCCTGGATGAGGGGGAGTGAAGTACTTTTTCCAGGGACTCACTTGGTAGAGGCAGTAGTGGAAAGTGCCTCTACCCCATAGAGGATGCAGTTTGAGAATTAGTTTGTATGTGCTAGATGGTATCAGTGGCTAGCAACACATTCCATGTCTTTACCCTTGGCTTTGTCTAGACTATCAAACACAACACTATCTGTTCATTTTTACAGGATTGCTATGAGATGACATGGGTGCTAGTGTGGCAGATGTGCCCAGTGAAGTTGTGGAACACACATAAACACTGTACAGAAGGGTGATGTCTGTAACTTTCTGTACAGGTTTCCATTTCTTTCCAACAAAGGACACCAAGTTAACACCTAAACAGGGTGGCAGAACATCAGCACAGATGTTCTGGAATCTGATTCATCTTTTGAGTGCACCATCAGAGAGCATGTGGGCAATTTTGGAGTTTGTCTATAAGGTGCAGAGTATTAAATATGCATTCAACTTTTAAAAATCCATTCTAAGTCCTTTGGATTTTTGGAAAATTACAGAAGGTATATGAAGTTGCTGAAATTTCATGAATACAAGACTAATGAACAAAGGTTTCTTGTTATCTCACTGATGCTTCTGAAATGGTACAATTTCCACCATTAGAAATGTCTCTGTTGTGCAAATATTTTCTTATATGTTTGAATTTTTATTTTCTGAGTGGTGTAATATTATGAGTTTGCACCATAAATTCCTGCTTGTTTACTTTAAACATCACAGTTTTTAAATACTAACAATATAATTAGTCTGTAATAATGAAAAGATAACATTGTGGTTGATATTCTAGCCCAACTTAAGGGTGAACCTACAAGGACATAAAATATAATAATGACTACTGTCACCATCTAGCATGTGGAAGTTAGTTCACAAAGCACATCCTCCAGTCTATTCAGTGCAGCTTCTTTTGAATTTTTGAATTATCAAGAGAATTCCTATTGTCACCAACATATGCAAGCTTATTGACTTTCTTCTTTAAAAGAGAATGTCCAAATAACCCTTTTCTCCTTGTTCATGTCTTCTATTATATTATCTATTTCCTTCCACAACCCAACAATCTACAGAAATGACCACTCTTCACAGAATGGTAGGCCCTGTTTGGAGTTTTGTTTTTAAACTTGAAAGTTCTCACAAAGCTGTGAGCTGGCTTCTGTGCAGATAATATGAAGGATGGTTTGGTTTGTATCCTCCTTTACCTCAGCCCTGGAGAGATGACACAGAACTGTGACTCTCTGTTGTAAATAAGACACTTTACATTAAAAGGCTGTTTATAGGATGGAAGTATCTCTCATAAGTGCCAGTGTCTGACTCTTGCCCTAGCACAAGACCCACCCACTCATACTTGCCTATTCCCCATGGTTGTATTTAGGTAGGACTGTATTTCCTGTTGGCTGATCAACAAATGCATCTTGGAAGCTAGAACTCATTTGGTCATTAGCATTGTGTGTGTGTTACATTTGCTTTGTAGCTTTCAGCTTTCCATAACCCAAACAGGGTTATAGATAAGGTTAGGGTCTCGTCTATTATAATCTAGTATTTAAAACATTTGTAGTTAATGCTTTTCTTATCAGTATCTGTGTGCTCTATGTGTTAATAAAAACTTAAAATGAAACATGATGTGTGATGAAGATGAGCCATAAAACCAACCAATTCCTAAACTGTTCAGCTCCATATATTTATTTTTTACTTTGTTGTACTAAGGGTGACACTTTTCCCCTCTGTCTGCTATGTGCTCTTTCTATCTACAAAAGTAACAATTTACTTATATGCACAGATGTGGATACTAAAAGTAGGAAATATATAGATGCCTATTCATATACCACTGAAAAGACAAGTTAATGTCTCCTTAGTCATTGTACTTGATTCTGCCATGTGCCTTTGTTATTTAAACCTTAGCCAAGTTTTGCTTTATATTCTGGGTTGGAATCTATACAAGACTGTTTTTCTTTTCTTTTTATTGGTTATTTTATTTATTTACATTTCAAACGTTACTCCCCTTCCTGGTTTCTCTGCCACAAATCCCCTATGCCATTCCCCTTTGCCCCTGCTTCTATGAGGGTGCTTATCCATGTACCCATTTACTCTCACCTCACCGCCTTAGCATTCCCCTTCACTAGGGCATCTAGTCTTCACAGGACCAAGGGTTTCCCCTCCGATTTATGCCAGATAAGGCAAACCTCCTCCATGTGTACTCTTTGGTTGGTGGTTTAGTCCTTGGGAGCTCTGGAGGGATCTGGTTGGTTGATATTGTTGTTCTTCCTATGAGGTATTAATCCTGTTTCAGCTCCTTCAGTCCTTCTCCTAACTCCTCCATTGAGGTCCCCATTCTCAGTCCAATGGTCGACTGCAAGCATGCATGTCTGTACTGGTCAGGCTCTGGCAGAGTCTCTCAGGAGACAGCTATATCAGGCTACTGTCAGCAAGCACTTCATGACATCAGCAATAGTGTCTGGGTTTGGTGTCTGTATATAGGGTGGATCCCCAGGTAGGGCAGTCTCTGGATGTCCTTTTCTTCAGTCTCTGCTCTATTTTGTCCCTGTATTTCCTTTTATCAGGAGCAATTCTATGTTAATAATTTTGAGATGGGTGGGTGGACTCATCCCACAACCAGAGGCCATGCCTAACCTCTTTATATGGCCTCTACAGGTTCTTCTTTAAAATTACAATTTGTATAAAATCCAGTCATACAAGCTGACAAACTCTCACATAGGAAATAAACTCATACATATGAAGACAATATCAAGGTTGAGAAAAAATGTTTATACACAGCATCAATTATACTTCCTGTTGTCCTGGTAAAACAACTAAACAAAAGCTACTAAAGGAGGGGTTTATTTGGGCTCATGGTTCGAGGACACAGAAGCAACTAGCTTCTGTTGGAAGAGAGGGAGAAGCAGTACATTATGGCAAGAACTTAAGGCCACTTGTTCCATTAAAACCATAGCCAGGAAGTAGAAATTGATAAATGAATCTACTCAGCTTTCCTCAGTTTAAGGTCATCTTTTTAGCATAGCCCATGCAATAGTGCTGCCCACATTAAAGGGGGGGGGTGTCTTTCCACCTAAATTACCCAAATCTAGGAAATCCCTCATATACTTACCCAGGGGTTTGTCACCTTTGTGAATCCATATCCTGTCAAGTTTACAATCAATATTATCCACCATAAGTCTGCATACTACATCTCTCTCTCTCTCTCCCTCCCTCCATCCTCCTACCCTCCCATTTCTTCCCTCTCTCTCTCAACACACACACACACACACACACACACACACACACACACACACACACACTTAAAATGTTATCTGTAATTTCAATAAATGCAAATTGTCTCTCAATGACTTAATCTTCAGGGTTTGGTCTTGTTAATGTGTTGGAATGTATTCCTCAGTGGCAGCATACAAAACTCCTAAATAGCTACTAGAATGCATTTGAAAAAGAGTGCTAGAGAAAATAATGCTGTACAAAACTGGTAAAATGTCATCTATAAGGCAGCAGTAGATAAAGCTGAAAGCTGGGATCATTGGATGATACCCAGCTGGACCTAGCTATAGTAGCTAACTTCTGCTGGCAGAAAGGGGGAAGCAGTATGTGAGGTTCAATTTAATAAGTCAAGTTAGTCAAACAGAGAATTCAAGCTATGGAACTTTTATTAAACGCGATGCTTTTGAAGGGAGACCAGATTAATGTAATTCTGATTAGCAGTCAGCAACTGAAGACTTCAGATTCTCAAAGCCATGACAGGCTTGGAAAGCATCCTTGGGTAAAAGTACCAGTAAATGGTAATTTCCCTAGAGAAGAAAATAATTATGATTCAAGAGGAGGATTTATGGCTCTAGGGAATTCTGTATTGGCACTTGCATCCAAGGTGATTCCATTTAGAGTGCATTATAAGCCCATGTTTGTTAAAAGTACTGAGTAACTGGCTGTAGCAGTATTGGGTGCAAGAATATTGTTTCATGAGGGAATAAATGGGTGGACTACACATTACATATCCTGACATGATATTTAGAAAGAAATTTGAGTTATTTATTTATTGTTCTTGAAAGATACAGGATCCCCTCTAGGTACAAAAAATAAAATAAAATTGTAAATTGCTTTATTAGCTAGACTTTTGTTTTTCTTTCACTTTGTTGTGTTGTGTATTGAAGAGGATAGGTATTCCACATAATTCCATTTTATAAACATTGTGGAAGTTTTCTAGATTAAAAACTGTCTGCTTAAAGTTTGATATTATTGAAATACAATGCCTATTCACAAGAATAGAGCTAACCATGTTCACACAGGGAACACATTTATGTAAATACAAGCTAGATAAGAAACAAACTAATAGGTCCTCAAGAACCTCACCCACAATCATTAAAGCCTAAAGACAAGTACCCTCTTGACCACTAATATAGTAGATGAATTTTTTTTCTGTTTGTAGCTTTGCATAGAGCATTGCATAGTATATATATATATATATATATATATATATATATATATATATATATATATTGCCTGGCTTTTTAATTTACTGTTATATTCAGGTATTCATTCATGTTATTTCTGGTTATATTTTATAAGATTTGTAAGATATCCCTGTTTTTTGTTATTAGTAATTTTAGCTTTTCTCTTGCACGGTTTTGTGGAGATGTATTAAATTTTATTAGTCTTTTCCAAAAAAAGTACTGTCGGCTTAGTTGAGTTTTTTTTCTCCTAGGGTTTTTGTACTGTGTATGTTTCTATTCCTTAATTTTATTATTCCCTTGTATTTTCTTTAGAGAAACCTTACCTTTTAAATCTTACAGAACATAAAGTGATGTTCACTGATTCTAAGTTGCTGAAGAACTTAAGTACAGTTCAGCTGTAATCATAGCTTTGGTCAAATTGCTGAACACTGCAGGGTTACAGTTTAATCAACTAGATAAATTATCTTCTATTTCCCATTGTGATTTCTTCTTTGAACCATGACTATTTAGAAGCACTTGTTTATTTTAAATATATATAGAATTTTCTAGTTATCTTTTTATAACAGTAAATTACTATATTTCAAGGTGAAGTCTAAGTTTATTAGAGAACAAATGAAATGTGATAATGAAACAAAATGTTTACTTGTCAGTGTTTGGGAAAATGTTTCTGTGTTAATTGCATCAAGTCTGTTAATTACATTGATCATTTAAAAACTTATTTGTGTGTGTGTGTGTGTGTGTTTGTACTAAATGTGTATATAAAGTGTATGTGTACATCTGTGTATGTATGGTGTGTGTGTGTGTGTGTGTGTGTGTGTGTGTGTGTGTGTTTGGAGACCATAGTGGGACATAAAGTTTTCCTCTAGTGTTCTCCTTATATCTTTTGTACAGGGTCCCTCATCAAACCAGAAGTTAGTCATTTTGACTAAGCTCCCTGGTTTGTTAGCTCTAAGGTTCCATCTGAATAGTAGCTCTACTGCTCTGCACCAAGGGGTAGGGCACCTTCAGCTATGCCTGGTATTTTACCTGGGTGCTGGGATTTCTTTTTTCTTTTTTTTTTTTTTT